>NC_056733.1:351988509-352191009 GCF_019279795.1 Protopterus annectens | reverse complement strand
AAAAAGTTCTCTGTTGTGATGAGGCACTTCTTCTGTACTAAACTCTAGCTAACACATTACCTCCTATTAGCACTAGCCCATTTAATACCACAAATAGCCTAGTCCCTACCTTCCATTTACAACCAGTACCTACATCCCTCATTTGCACCCTCCTACAAAAACTCAAACCAGGCACCCCTTCTGCTGACTGTCTTCAAGCAGAATACCTGCAGATTGCTGCCACAGCCATTGCCTATCCCATTTTCATCCTTATTAATAGGACAATTACAGAAAGCACAATCTCATCCATATGGAAAGTCTCCCATATCATTCCTCTACATAAAGATGGTGCATCTACTGAACTTTCCAACTTTCAACCAATTGCCTTACTCTCTCCAATAGCTAAAATAATGGAAAAATGCATACACCGACAATTACTAGACCACCTCCTCCAAAATAATTTACTTGCTAACTGCCGGCATGGTTTCAGGCCTCACCATAGCACTACTACCGCCCTGCTATCCTTTTCTGACTGTATAAACAAACATCGTAATAACAACTCTCTTTCCTCTGCACTATTCATTGACCTTTCAAAAGCATTTGACATGGTTAACCCTCACCTACTTATGGGCAAACTAAAAGCCCTATCACTTGACCCACAAGCATTACTCTGGTTTAAATCCTATCTGGAAAACAGGCACCAAGCAGTACTGTGGGACAGTAATCTTTCTGCATCCCTCCCTGTCAACATTGGAGTACCTCAAAGCTCTATTTTACGCCCTCTTCTCTTTTCAATTTTTATTAATGATATAAATGCCAAAATTCCTCAAGCCACCTGCATACAATATGTAGATGATTCTACTTTAATATGCACAGCCAAGTCTCTAACCTCTCTCCAGACCCTCACCCAAACAGTATTTAATATTGTTGAAAATTAGTTCATGCAACATTGCCTCCTCCTGAACCCCCAAAAAACAAAATTACTGCTTTTTGCTCCTACCCAAAAGTCACCACAAATTCACTTCACAGTAACCTCCAGCAATGGAACTAGCATATGCTCAGATACTGCAACCCGTCTCCTGGTTATTACTATTGACCACAACCTTAGCTTTGACGATCACATTAATACTTGTCAACAGAAAACTAGGCTCTCTTTATAGAATCAAACCCTTCCTTATGCCATTAGCTAGAACCACTATTGCCCAGACCCACCTTATCTCTACCCTACTGTATGCTTCAGCCATATATACCAATCTATCCAAAATCAACCTTAACAAACTTGCAACCAGCTACAATAACATAGCTAGATTTGCCACTAGCACCCCTGTTAGAACCCACCACTGTCACAACCTTAAACAATTGGGATGGTTAGAACTGCAGAACCAGCTTCAATGTCAGCAACTTACTATGACCCAAAAAATCCTTCACCAGCTTAATAATATCCCAATCTTCACTAGCCGTATTACCCCATACAAAAATCTAGCAACACTACGCTCAGCTAATAAACTTCTAGTCTCAACTACTAAACCTAACAACAAAGCTGGGGACTCAGTTTTCTCTAATACAATGGGAAAAATCTGGAACCAGCTTCCAAGTGAACTTTTTACTCTTTCTTCTACACTTCTTTTCAAAAAACACCTTAAAGAATACCTTAAAACACATTGGCTTTGTCCCTGCTCTAACCCTAATATCTCTCCCCATACTTTGCTAATCTATTGTACTAGGATGCTGACCTGTATTAACCAGTTATTTAACATCTCACTAGTATCTAACAAGATTCCCTTCTTACTACTTTATAAGAATTTTTATATTAGCTTTCCTAAAAAAAAAAAAAAAAAAAAAAAAAAAACAGACTCTCTATAAGTTTTTCCATATTTACAATCACAACAATGTTCTGCTGTTCATTTTACTATTGTAAATATTGTATGTTATGTTGTTGCCTATGCTTGGAGCTTTTCTCCCCAGGCCTCTACTGAAAATGGACATATATCCAGTTAGACTAGTCCGGTCAACAAATGTAAAATAAAATAAAATAAGGAGGTGCACCAGCTCATAACCCATCACTCTGTACTGTTGTACACATTGCACCAAGGGTGTCTACCCCCTTCACCCCACCCTAAGTATGCTTCTGCTTATTACAGTGTCATTCCTGCATAAATGATAAATGCTGACATGAAGAATAGTTTTTATCTTATTTGTATGTATAATATTTCATTTTGGAAAGAATGAAGTGACCACTATGATTTTTGTTAACTTACAATGATTGTGTGTTCATAGATTTTATACTTGTTTTTTCATCTGTAGAGGGCTATTCACAATTTTTTTTAGCTGTGTGAAAGAAATCTGACTTGGATTAAAAGAAAATAAAATCTCTTTCAGCAGGTAATGTGATTATATTTCCACTAGAGGGCAGAGATGTATAGCAGCTGTTACCAGAACAAGTCATACTAATTCCACTTTACCTCGGTACAAGTACAAGCTGTTTTTCTTGTGTTTCAATTACTGCTACTGCTTCTTTGCTGTTTACATGTTTTATTTGTCCATATGAATGATTTTATATTTTACATTTTTCTTTACTCTTGTTTAATTCAGTTTATTCCTTTTTGTTAGTCCATTGTTTATACCTATTTCTGTTAGTCTCAAGATGTTTGTGCTGTAATCTCTGAGCATAATTCATTAGCATTGCTCCCTGTTGTTGGGTTATTTCTTTTTTTTCATAGGTTCATAGGTAAGTACTAGGCTATTAGCCCTAGGGCCTATATAAGCCTAGCCAAAAAGGTACCCTGGCTTTCGCCACCCAAGAAAATTATTTTCCTGTGCCCCTGTCGAGCAGAGCCACAGATGTGATCCCTGGCGTGAATTTCCTATTTCCCATCCGATCATCAAGATTTTTCTCGAATAGTGCTAATGAGGAGCTCTGTTTGACATAGATAGGTATTCTGTTCCAGAGTATGGGAAGTCTCTGGGACAGGAATCTATCCATCCAGCATGTTCTGTTTATTGTGGTGACAAGGTTTAGGTCCCTAGAGCATGTAGCTCGGAGGGATTGGGATTTCTTTAAGTGGAGCATGTCCAACAGCTCTGGGTTTGACATAGCTTTGTATGTTAGGCAGAGATCGCCTCTGAGTAGGCGATATGCGACGGAGTAAAGCTGGAGTTTTTTAAGACTGTCTGCGTAGGGCATCTGTTTGAGGTCAGTAATCCTCTTTGTGAGGTATTTCTGTGGCCTTTCCAGTTGTTGTAGATGTCTTGTGAGGTACATACCAAAAGGGGCATTGTACTCTATAATGGGTCTAATGAGTGATGAGTAGAGGGGAACAATGGCTTCTTTTTTTCTGGATGAGAAACCTTTTGTGATGAGGAGAGCCACGTAGAAGGATTTCCTGACCACTGTGGCAATGTGATTATCAAAGGAGAGACTACTGTCCACCTGTGTCCCAAGATCTCTTATCACACTTTCAGCATTAAATAGACTACCACTTATGTGGTAGTTCATGGGTGCAGAGTTTTTACCAAAGGGGATGACAATACACTTTTTGGCATTGAGCTTCAGGCCATGGCTTTGACACCAGGCATCTGTCTCACTGAGGCCTTTTTGTAGTATGTTCACATTGTTAGGAGTTTCGATTATGGCTCCTAGTTTGCAGTCATCTGCAAACTTTCTTAGCCAAAGACCTTCTGTGTTAGCCTGTACTTCAGAGAAGTAGATACCAAACAGGAGAGGACCCAGGACTGAACCCTGTGGTACTCCACTTGTCACTGGTCTGAAGTTGGATTTGTAGTCTGCTACTTTCACAGTGTGGGTTCTGTCCATCAGCTAGTTGGCAACCCATCTTGTGACATAGGGATTTATACCTACTTTAGTGAGCTTATCTATATTCCAGAGTGGGGGATGGTGTTGAAAGCCTTGGCGAGATCTAGATAAGCTGTGTGAACCACCTTACCCGCATCTATGGCTTTGGTGACTGCTTCAAAGAAGTCAGTCAGGTTTAGGAGGCATGATCTGCTTTTTACAAACCTGAACTGGGTAGAGTCCAGAGTTTGGAGATTACCAATGTCTTTGTTTATGAGTTCCATGATGATAACGTTCCATGGACTTGCAGACCAGGCTCGTCAGGCTAATGGGGCGATAGTTCCCGGGGTCCGTCATGGCACCCCTTTTGTGGAGTAGGATAACCGTCGTGGTGCGCCATTCAGTGGGCACAAAGCCTGAGGTGAAGCTATGATTGAACATGGTACTTAGGCAGGGTGCCAGTTCATTCTATAGTTTGTGTAGAATGCAGTCTGGCATATTGTCAGGTCCCATGGATGCTGTGTTCTTAGCTTTGGGGAGTGTTTTTTTTACCTGTGCAGCCGTGATTAAAGGAACTTTGCATTCTTCTGGTATAGAGATGGGCCCTCTAGGGGGTGAGAGGGGGGGTTAAGTTAGCACTGAACCTATCTGCCAGGATGTTAGCAATATCAGTTGGTTCTGTATATTTAGTGCCATTGTGCTGTAACTCAGAGCAGATCTGAGTGTTGCCATTGAGATTCATGACATAGCTATAGAATGCTTTGTGGTTGTCTTTAGAGTCAGTGGCAATTTTGTTTTCATAACTAGCTTTGGAGGATTTTATGAGGGATCTCAGCTTCTTACTGAGGTTGACCAGGCAGTTCCTTCAGTCAAGGGATTTTACTCTTTTTTGCAACAGTTTCTTTCTTCTGTTGTAGAGTTTGTTTATGGCAGAGGACCACCAGATTGGCTTCCTTTTTTTGGAAGATAGCATCTTTGTTCTATTAGGGATAGCATGATCCATGCACTCGTGTAAGTGCTTATAAAGTGCATTTGTGTAGGATTCAGCAGTCGTACCTCTATTGTCCGTCTGCATGGGTGTCATGAAGTTTGCCACTTCTGTCTTAAGAAGTGTGAAGTTGGCTTTGGAGAAGTTTTTTTACGGTGCTTTCCCTAATTGGGGGTGGGGGCGGGATGTTGATGTCTAGGGTGATTAGCTTGTGGTCGGATCTGACCAACGAGGAATTGATCTCTGGTGTGGAACACCGGTTGCCCATGTTGGTAATGACCAGGTCTAGGGTATTACTGCCCCTGGTGGGAGTGTGAATAAGTTGATCCAAGGCGTTGGAATTTATGAATTCCAGAAAACGTTGAGCAAAAGAGTTGGTACATGAGTAGTTTTCCCAGTTAATGGTGGAGTATTTGAAATCAGCCATTGTTAGGGTGTTGGGTTGTACCCTAATACTTTCCAGTGTATCAAGAAATGAGGAGTGGGAATCCTGAGGCATGGTAGGGGGCCTGTAAAAAGCTACAATTTGGATTTCAGTCTTGCCCAGAGTTAGTTGCATTGGATAATCTCGGATGCATTATGCTGTGCAACTAGCCTGGAGGTGTGGATATAGTTAATGAATATGGACACGCCTCCACCTTTAATGCTTCGTTCTGGGTTAGTTGGCCGAAAGGTGTGGTATGAATTATAGCCTGGTAACACAGGGGTGCTCTCTGGAGCTTTGAACCAGGTATCTGTCACTGCACAGATGTCAATGTTCTCCATTTTAAGGAGTGCCTCGAGTGAGTGCATTTTGAGGTTTAGACTTCTAGCATTGAGTAGCATTACCCTCAGATTTTGCTTGCTTGTACCTGTTATGGTAGTGAATTTGTCATTTGAACCTTGCCTAAAAAAGGCACTATAGGGGTGGCAAGAGCCTTAGCCAGTATCTGGAATCCCAAGGGCAACAGGTGCAGGCCATCTCTGGCAAGGCAAAGCATCATGGTCTGTTGATCATGGTGTCTCAGGCAGACAAAATACTGGATCCCCTTAGAATGACACCAGCAGTTTAGCCAATTGTTAAAGTCAATCATTTTTGTCCTTTTACTGTGGTATCATTCTGAGTGATGGCAGGATGCTACTCAGGGTTACGGTCATACCTGCCTGGGCTACAAGATCGGAGAGCTCCTCCATGTCTCTTTTCATGTAGTCCAGGGAGGTACGTCTCAGGTCATACACACCAACATGGACAATGACAGTGTCATATTTGTACTTGTTGTGGAGTGACCTGAGTGCGTAAGTTATGTGGCGGATCCTGCCACCTGACAGGCAGCTGTCAGTAATTTCTCATTGTTTAGCCTGGTGAGTGGAACATCAGTGTGCCTGACTATAGAGTCACCTATGACTAGAGTATGGGGTACGTTGTTGTGCCTTATGGGCTGTGGTTGAGTGGCACCCTGAGTTTGTGGGCTATGTGTCATTTGGGTTGTGTTGGGGGGTGGAGTTTGCATTTGTTTCTGCTTTGGAGGTCCCTGATGCTTGGGCAGGTTTTTATTGAGAGTCTCCGCAAATGTAGGTGTGTCTTTTGTGTTTCTATGTGTGTGTTTTGGTGGTGTAGGTTTTCAGGGACTATGTGATGAGTGTAGTGTGGTGCAAGTGTTTACCTTCTCCTCTTGATTGTCTAGTCCAGTCTTGGATGAAGAGAGCTTTGCTTCCAGTTTGGCTATATAAGTGCATCTCTCACAGGTTGTAGTGTTGGGTGGTAGGAGGAGAGGGTTGTCTGTGTACATGAGGCAATTGCTGCATTGCCCCAAGATGCCCAGATTCATCAGGTAGACAGGAGAAATCACTGGGAGCTGACCCTTAATGCCTGGATAGGTGCTTATTTATTAAGTACTAAAAACTGCTTTCCTCTAGACACGTGAGGAAAGTTGAGTGCTGTAGTAATTTGCAGCTTATTTATTGCTTACGAGTTCTGAATAAGTGCTGAGTTCAAAGAAACAGATTTGAGTGCTGCAACTAGAAAACAGGCTAGTTCTAAGAAACAAAATTAAACTAGAAGGCTTCCCTCCAACACAGAAAGGCTTGGGGGCTTAGAAGCCTACAAACAGTCTAGACCACTTACAGGAAAGGCAGGAAATAAGCTTAAAAATGTATTTTTTTTTCTTTCCCAGATGCTCTCTTTGTACACAGTAGGAGTGCCTGAAATCAGAACATGACCTCACTGCACTCAGTTGAGTGAGCAAATGAGATGGGCCCAGAAGGAGTATCCAAATGCAAATTTACAAGAGGGGCGGGCAGTTTCAAAGCCACCAAGATTAACACCAAAACAAAACCAGGGAGAGTGGGTGGGGAACTACCTGAAAAACAGTCAAAACTTCCAGTTCAGTTAATATTCAATGCAACACAAATAAATCAATTAAAATGCTGTATTATTTGAAAAAAGTGCAGATAAAAGGTACTTAGATTCTCTTATACGTCCAGTTGAATACAGTTAGATCTTAGCCGGCCAAACCTCAGGTTTTAAGCAGAAAATATTCCAAAATATACCACTTAAATAGGCAGTAACAGAATATCAGTGAATGAGACTACCCAGACTGCAATTACTGTCTATGCAGGAATTCTATCAGGCAATAAAATCTAGCAAGCACTAACTGAAAAAACAGAGGCAAAACTTCCAGTTCAGTTAATATTCAATGCAGCAGAAATAAATCAATTAAAATGCTGTATTATTTGAAAAACGTGCAGATAAAAGGTACTTAAATTCTCTTATACGTCCAGTTGAATACAGCTAGATCTTAGCTGGCCAAAGCTCAGTTTTTTTTTTTTTTTATAGTTTGACATTTATTACTGAGGAAGTCTGACTGAGTAAAAGCACCCTTTTAGCAGGGACCTGGGGAGAAAAACAATCACTTTAATGCATTTAAAGTGTGCATTTACATTTCAAGTCATGCAAGATGAATGATATTCCCATGTATGAATGTTACAGAGTAATTAAACAATAACTTTTATCATCAGATGAAAATCAGAGATAGCTTAAAAAAGGGAAAAAGAAGATAAAAATATATAGCAGAAGACACAAAACACATTTAATAATCCTGAAAGGTTTTCCAACAATGCCTATGAGGTGCCCACTTGCCATTTTTAGATGTTTGCATAGTTGAGGGCAATAAGATTGAGGGTGTGTTATAGTTAAACAAAGAAGTACAGAGTGTGCTACATTAAGACATAGGTGGGGTGATTGGGGATGAAGGAAAAAGTGAGGGAGTATGTACATTATATGATATAGATGTGATGCTGGTGAGAGCAGGGAGAGTGATGAGGTATGATGGGACAGAAGTTTAAAGCTATGCAGAATCCAAAAGCACTCCCCCTTCGTGAAGTACTGTTTTTTTCTCGTAGTCCTCCATTGATTGACTTCAGGCATTGCATTTTAAGTAAATGTGAAAACAGAAAAAGAAACTCTAGAAAAAAATCACACCCTTAAGGAGAAAGGATAAAATTCTGTCATCACAGCTGTGATTCTGTTCATGTATTGACTAGAGCTCTTCTTTTTTCCTGCTGAAACATAGCTACCGATTAGCTTATTAGTGACCTACTTTATTGATGCTACTTTCATTGTCCCTATATTAGCACATACCAGGCTGTGCCATGATTCATTGTACTGCATCTGCTGAGAGCCTTGATCTTCAGCACAGGTTTAAGTACAATTTTGACATCTGTAATCAATTAAGTTGTCAAAGTATAGCAGCCCAAAAGAGTAGGATTACAAGTTGTTAACGAGCTACTTCCCACTGTCCAGTGCTTGAATCCCCATCCTACATTTGCATACTATGTGATGCCGATTAAGCCGTGTAACCAGACTGTCCTCTGAGGTCAGCCCCAAAAAGGGATGTGTGCGTTCACTGGGTTTACCTGGTTAGCAAGTAAATAAACAAGTTTAAAAAATTAATTTCTCTTTCCGTGGACATAACATAATCTTTAGCATGAGTCTTTTTTTGAGTGGAATATTTCCCATTTTTCTCACCACTGTGGAGAAATATTTCATACTGTTTCACAGCAATATAAACCTTGAGCACCTTGGTTGCTGTTTCTAGTTGTACACGTCATCCATCACTTTGCTTGCACTATACTGATATGAGCTTCATGGTTCACAACTTTACATTATCACATATTGCGTCAGTAGAGGCTTAAATTAGTGTTGCATCTTTAGATAATATTGCTTTGCACTGGCTGCTTTCATCTCATTAATGTGGCTGTGTACAACACTTAATCAGAACTGGCTCTGAAAATGTGTGCCTTTTTCTCTTGATTCTGTATCTTATATGGAGGTAGAAGTTTTCTTATTTTATAAATGCCGAGACAGAGGAAAATGGCATTACTTTTCTTTGTAATTTTAACAGTTGTGAAAAGAGGAGGGCTTCAAAGTTTGTCAGTAAGATTCTTTTGATTGACCGCTCCCAGTTTTGCCTGTAATTACACCATGCCTCTGATCCTATGTATTCTGTGTTAGTGCTTATGCTTATATGGATGTTTCTAGGTGCATTTATGACTATATGGTGCAAGTAAGTTTGATTACTACCTTCAGTCTATGGAAGATTAAGTAAAATGCATCACCAAATAACTTATTTTTCACATTATGATCTTTGATGACAATGGAGCACTGTATAATTCAAAAATACAGCATGTAGTCCAAAATATTTAAGATGCACAGTACAAGTATTGTGATTGCATACCTGCATATATGTTAGCACAATAGGTTTTCTCTTTTAATTTTCATTATGGAGAAGGAAGCGTACATCAATTGCAAGCAGGATTAATGCAGGTGAGGATATTCTGTCACATTATCACAGTATGTTTCTAATGTTTTTTGAATATTACAGGAAATATTATCAGCACATTACTTTCAAAAATAACTGTTGAAATGTACTTGCACATTTCTTAACAAAATAATATCAATTTCTTCTTTTCTTAGTTGTAAAACAGTTTGCTTGTACCAGTTTACTTAGTAGTACAGCAGATGTTCTTCCTGTTTCACTGTTGCAGTCATCACCTGTGGGTTGTCCTTGCTTTGGTAGCCCTCGGCCGGGCCGAATACCAGAGTCGGTGTTTTTCTGCGTCAGCTGCTGTCGCTTGTAGACTAAAGTCAGGTCGTCAGTGCTATAAAGCAAGGCAGCTGAAACCATTACATCAGTCTTTCTTGCCGTGGAGCCCATAGCAGAAGCAGTTCGCAAGTGTGCCAGTCGGTCGCTACCAGAGCTCGAATTACAGCTGAAAACATCTAAAGCTAAATACCCCATTGGGGATCTTTTTTCCTTGCACTAACCAATGTCCGAAAAAGTTAACAATTGTCGCGCCTGTGGAAAGCAGATCCCGCACCGAGACTTCCATTCATACTGCGTCACTTGTTTAGGCCCAGACCACAATGTCCCCCATTGCCAGGTCTGTGCCTTTTTTAATGCGAGAACCATTCGTTGTAGAGCTCTTATTGTCGACAGATATTTTCATCCTCCATCTTCACAAATGGCATCCATCAGCCAACAATCCATAGACATTCTGAAAAAATGTAGGGATAAAAATAGAGACAGACCACACAAAGCTAAACCTTCCGATGACTCTACTGCTAAGCAGGTCATCAGTTCTCCGGAATTCAGTGAGGTGCTTTTGCAGTCCCTGATGCCCAATATGATATCTACGTAGGCCTCTACCGAGACCCTTTTGGAGTCCAATATGCCACAGAAATCTTCTTCTCAGCTTTTGGTTGTCTCTGCCTCGGTTGGGTCCGGCGCCACGACGTAGGCACCGTCTTCCGAGAAAGCCTTTCATACTACGGATTCTAGTCAAAAACTTGACATCTTGTCTTCCGACTACCGTTTTTCTCAGACCGAGGGATACTCCTAGGCCTACAAGCCAGGCCACTCCTAGAAAATCTACCTCTAGCCACCATCTTACTCCTGCTCCACCACCCCAAGCCCAAATGCTTATAATGGCAGAGGATCTTATCTCCCTTATCAGGGGCAGTCAGGCCACAACTTCTAAAAGGAAAAGACACCCTTCTCCTGAACTAATGACAGAGCAGGATTCTGAGGAATCTGTTTATTCAGATTTTGAAGAGGAACAACAACCTCTAACTGCTTATGAGGATTCAGATGCAGAGGAATCCATTCATTCTGCCTCCCCACCAAAAGATCTTTCCTTTGGGGAAACCCTTCACACCCTCAGGGAACATTTCCACTAGGAATCTCAGGACTTCGTCAGTCTAAGAAAAGGCTTAGAGAGTTTCTGGACCTGCCCCAGCACAGACCCCTGGCCATTCCCCCATCTTAGAAGTAGTGGATGATGTTTTCCATGAATGCAGCTTAGCCCCTGATGCCCTTGCACCTGCTCCCAGTAAACCTGACGGGTACTATAGAGTACAGGATTCTCACAAATACCTGTACAGAAATCCTGCTGCAGACCCGGAGGTCATTACACAGGGACTGAAAGGAGCTAGGGCTAGTTCTGCAAAGAATCCTACTCCTTCTGACAAGGATGCCAGAGCTCTGGACAGATGGAGTAAAAAAGTTTACACCTCTGCAACCTTAGCTATCAGAGCACTCAACTGTCAGTTCCATATGTTAAAATATCAACAACACACTTTGGAACTATTAAAGCAAAACATTTCTACCTTTCCTGACTGTGCCAGTTCTAAAGAGTTTGCAGATTTATTGCACTCTACTTGTCAAGTGGAAAAACACTCTTTTTACACTGTGGATATGATGCACTAGAAGCCTCAAGCAGGGCAGCAGTGTCTGGATCTGTCATTAGGAGACATGCATGGTTAAAGGAACAACCTCTCCCTGATCATGTCAAGCCTAAATTAATTGATGCACCCTTAGATAAAGACCGCTTGTTTGGAGAGAAAACAGAAGAGGTGCTTAAAAAGATGGAAGACAAAGCAAAATCAATGCAAACAGTAAAATATTTCTTTCAGGTTCAACCTCCTAGTTTCACCAGGAATTTTCCTTCTAAGCACTGGCCTTTTTCTGCACCTAGCAGACAGGGGAAAGGTAAGACCCGCAGGGAATGTCCACCCAGGCCCCTATCCCATGGACAGCAGAGAACCAAACAGTGGACCACTTCCACCCCAAAGGCAGAGAGTTCCAAGCCATCCCTCTATGGCAAAAACTCTCAATGTCTCCCACTCCCCCCTCTGCCCTCCATTCACCCACTAAAACCTAGGAGGAAGGCTGTCCCTCTGCAAAGAAAATTGGATGTCTGTAACACAGGACCAGTGGGTCTTAAAGATAATTTTTCAGGGATACAAATTCACTTTCAATGAACTCCCAATTCCTAGAGGATACCCAGACTTACCTTCAAATCAGTGGGCAGAGACATTACAACAAGTCCAAACTGTCATAGCCCGGGGGCAGTAGAACCTGTTCCTGCAAGTCAAACAGACAAAGGCTTTTATTCCAGGCTATTCCTTGTTCCCAGAAAGGAGGGCATTTGGAACACCTCATCCTGGATCTATCCATTCTAAACACCTCCCTGGTGGTCCCCAAATTCAAAATGCTAACTTTGCAGCAGCTGCTGCCTATGCTGACAAAAGAAATGTCTGGTTAATAACCCTAGACCTAAAAGATGCATACCTCAACATTCCCATAAGAGAATCCTGCAGGAAATTCCTGTGCTTCAGAGCAGGCTCACACCACTTCCAGTTCTCTGCGCTTCCCTTTGGCTTATCTACTGCTCCCAGGGTATTCACCATATGTTTAGCCCCGGCCTTTTTGCAGAAAGAGAAATATACAGATTTACCGTTATCTGGGCGACTGCCTCATTCAGGCAGAGTGCAAAGAAAAGCTGCTCCAGGACCTCCACTTTGTCAAAACCCCCCTAACTTCCTTAGGGTTCACCATCAATGAGAAGAAATCAAAGCAAACACCCCCCAGGAGGATCATTTTCTTGGGAGCACTGTTGGACACAGCATCCCAAATGGCCTTCCTATCCTCAGAAAAGCAGAGCTTCCTGCCTCTCTACTTACCCAGCTGGCATCTAAAAGTCACTGCACGGCAAGGAAGTTACTGCAAGCCTTGGGGTACATGGCATCTTGCATCCTTCTAGTTCCTCTGGTCAGGCTTCATATGAGAAAGCTTCAGTGGTATCTAAAGAACCTTTGGTGTCAGCACTCACAGCCTCTAGAGACCTCTCTCCCTCTGATCCCCTGTATAAGGGCCGAATTTCTCTGGTGGGCAGGGGCCTGTGACAAGAACAAAGGTCCCTCCCTTCATCCTCCGCCTACCGGGCAGACCCATCACCACCGATGCCTCAGACATTACTCGGGGCATTCACCTAGCAGACAGGTGCAACTTCCCTTACATATCAACCAGAAGGAAATTATGGCAGTACAAAAGGCTCTGACATCTTTACAATCCCATCTCAGGCCAGGGGTTCTCCTTATCAAAACAGACAACACCACAGTAATGTGGTACATCAACAAACAGGGAGGGACCCAATTTTACCCTCTGTGCAGGCTAGCCATGAACCTCTGGCTGACTGCCTCCTCCATGGGATTACACCTAATCGCCCAGTACCTACCAGGGATCAACAACACCCTGGCAAACCACTTAAGCAGAAACTTTCTGGACCCCCACGAATGGCAGCTCCACAAAAATATCTTTTTGCGAGTCAGTCAGGAATGGGGAAATCCGGAGTTGGATCTCTTGCTTCACACCGCAACCACCAGCTAAAGAAATTCTGTACCAGGGAGTATCACCACCTAGTGTGGAAGGTGGATGCCTTGACCTTCCCTGGAACTTCCTCTTCGTGTATGCATTCTCTCCTCTGCCTCTTATTCCCAAGGTACTGATCAGGATAAGGGAGGAGAGACCAAAGGCCATCCTCATTGCTCCAGATTGGCCCAGACAGCATTGGTACCCCTGGCTGCACAGCCTGACATCACAGCCTCCCAGGAAACTTCCCCTGATCCTAGACCTCTGGACTCAAGTGGGGAGTGGGATGCTGCACTCAGACTTGCAGACTCTCAAACTGTCAGCATGGCTAATACTCTAAAGGGAAGCAAGGGACACCAGTTAAGCAAACAGGTCCTAGACATTATCACAGAGGCCAGACGACCCAGCACCAGAAAATCTTACGCAGGGAAATGGAAAAAATTCTGCTCCTGGAGCCAGGCCCTCACAACCTTCTGTCCCTCTTATCCTGGACTATCTAGTGGAGTTTCTCAATAGTGGCCTCTCCTTCTCTTCTGTTGAAATCCACACCTCAGCCATTTCAGCTCATTTTGATACAGACCAGCCCCTGTTCTCACATCCTTTGATTAAACAGTTCCTCAGAGGGACTTCTAATATCAGACCTCCCAGATGGCCACCCACGCCAGCCTGGGACCTGAATTATGTTTTGGGAAAACTAACCTCACCACCCTTCGAACCTGCTGCTTCAGCAGAACTGAAATACCTCTCCTGGAAGACTGCTTTCTTACTAGCTATCACCTCAGTCAGAAAGGTTTCAGAACTTCAGGCACTGATGGTCATTGAGCCCTTCATCATTTTCTTTGCAGACAGGGTCTCCCTTAGGACTAACCCCTCCTTTATACCCAAGGTGGTTTCTAATGTGACTCTCAGCCAGGCCATTCATCTGCCCACCTTCTTCCCTAACCCTCAAAACAAGGGGGAAAGAATTCTCCACTCACTAGATGTGCACAGACAGCTCAGATACTACCTGGACCATACCAAACCCTTCAGGAAAACGGACCAACGTCTTGTCAGCTTTGCCCCAGGGGCAGTGGTGAAGCCCATTTCCAAGCAAACCATTTCCAAATGGATATCACACTGTATCCATTTCTGCTACAGATTACATGGGAAATCACCCCCTAGGTCCATTCGTACCCATTCACTAGGGCAGCCTCCACTTCCAAAGCATTCCTTAGAAGAGTTCTCACCAGGGACATCTTGGAAGCTCTCACCTGGACCTCTGTCCATACATTTAGAAAACATTACCACCTTCCTCTTTTCTCTAAGGCTAAAGCAGGGTTTGCCTCTGCAGTTGGGCAGGGCTTGCTTACCCATGCCTAGGTCTCTAACTAATCCTTCCACCCGTCTCCTCAGCTTTGGGAATCCTCCCACAGGTGATGACTGCAACAGTGAAACACAGAGAACATAGTACAGTTGTGTACACTTACCATAAATGTAGATGTTCAAGTGTATTCACTTTTGCAATCCTGATTTCCTTCCCTCCTTTCCCCCTATATCCTCTTTCCTCAGGGAGACATAAGCTTCTTAGGGTGGTTTTTAACCACCAGGACCACTTTGCCATGTTTCCTTGGGCTTCTGACTGGTTAGGGCAAGAAATACTGATGTAATGGTGTCACCTGTCTTGCTTTATAGCACTGACGACCTGACATCAGTCTACAAGTGACAGCATCTGACACAGAAAAACATTGACTCTGGTATTCGGGCCGGCCAAGGGCTACCACTGCAGGAATAACCCACAGGTGATGACTGCAACAGTGAATACACTAGAACATCTACATTTATGGTAAGTGTACACAACTGTACCTTTTCTTTACTAAATATACATGCTATAGTAGAATATTTGTCCACTACTCTATGTATGATTGCAGAATTGTATGACCATTTTTCCATAGTCTGTATTATCATGTATTCTTAACATTTCACTATTTGTTGCATCCTACATTTGTTCCCTCTAGCAAATGGTTCATCTTTTGTCAATATGTGCTGCCCTATAAAAAAAGTTGCACATTAAATTGGGATAAGATCTGAGAGTTTCCATTCATTTGTGGTAAAGATTTTAATATCTAACAGTACCTCTGTAT
The DNA here is from genome assembly GCF_019279795.1 of Protopterus annectens. Classification (NCBI taxonomy): domain Eukaryota; kingdom Metazoa; phylum Chordata; order Ceratodontiformes; family Protopteridae; genus Protopterus; species Protopterus annectens. The sequence continues at coordinate 352,175,439 of NC_056733.1, read as the reverse complement.
CTTAGTTGAAAGTTTGATTATACCTGTGTGATGCTTATCCGGGGACCTTCTTCTCCTTTCGGCTTTTCCCGGTTAGGGGTTGTCACAGTGGATCACCTGTCCATTCATGATTGGCAGTAGAGTTTTATGGTGTCGAGTTGCCAGCCTGGCGCCCAACCTTCCACAGAAGGCGCACGCACGCATTCACACCTAGGGCCAATTCAGAGTGTCCAATCCACCTACAGCATGTCTTTGAGATGTGCAAGGAAACCAGAGCACCCGGATGAAACCCACGCAACCACAGGGAGGACATGCAGACTCCGCACAGAAGGCACCCCAGCCGAGGATCGAACCGGAGATCCTCTTGCTGGGAGGCAGCAATGCTAATCGCTGCACCATCACCACCCATGCTTATCCAGGGACCTAAAGTAGCAAATTCAGGAACTTCAAGTAGACCTGTATAGATGGTTTCTTTGCCACCATTGATACCTATTCCCATAACTTAAGTACATGGAAGGGGTGGCAGTGAATTAATGCCAAAATGTATGTCTCAGATTCTCTTGAACTGCTTGACATTCAACACACTGTGCTGTATCTGCAGATTTTTCTGCTGCCAAGCTGACACCTAATATGCATTATTAATAGATATAAATTGTAAAGCTCACTAACTTGAAATGTGCATGAGGGGTTGAATTATTTTGCACTAGAAAACATTCAAAATTGGTAGTGCATGTAGAAAGAAAGAAATATCTGCTGTGTAGTGCCTTTGAACCCCCTTGCATATCTTTCAGTTTTACTTATAAGGACCTAGTAAGCTTTTCGCTCTTACTTACTGAAGGCTTTCTGTTCCTTGTAATTGGGATTGGCACGATGTTTAAGCGCAGATAACCCTGGGTAGCATCTGTGTTGTAAAACTGAAACCAGGCTCCACGAATTGTAAAGTCCACTTTATTCACCACTTTACAAGGCAAGACAAAACAAATAAAATAACGAAAATAAAATAACAGGATGTACTAAGCGCTTTCACCCCGCAATTCATAGGGCATCATCAGAGTATAAAACTTATAAATTGTACTGCACTTTAAATACTTGTCAGGTGTTCAGACCAACGCCCATAATAATTAAATAGATTCATTAGTTCAAACTTGTGTAGGTAAATCCGTCACACACTTTAACGTTAAAAACCTTTCAAAAATTTAAAATAACATGTCTTTAAAATTCATTGATAAATTTGATATATGAATACAATATAAATATAAATATAAATGTAAATATATAAGTATGTAGATATAAATATAAATATAAATATATATGCACATATATTAAATATTACTAGTAAATTATTGCATTTAAATTATACAGTGTATGGAGATAGAACATTTGATAGAAATAACAAATGTTGGTACACAATAAAAAAAAAAAAAATATATATATATATATATATATATATGTGTATATATACACAAAAAAGCATATTGGAATTTCTTATTGTATATAACACATATTCTCAATCTAGTATATTCTAAACATATAAGCAGATCTGCTTATATGTTTAGAATATACTAGATTGAGAATGTGTTATATGCAATAAGAAATTCCAATATGCTTTTTTGTGTATATATACATATATATATATATTTTTATTGTGTACCAACATTTATTTCTATCAAATGTTCTATCTCCATACACTGTATAATTTAAATGCAATAATTTATTAGTAATATTTAATATATGTGCATATATATTTATATTTATATCTACATACTTATATATTTACATTTATATTTATATTTATATTTATATTGTATTCATATATCAAATTTGTTATCAATGAATTTTAAAGACATGTTATTTTAAATTTTTGAAAGGTTTTTAACGTTAAAGTGTGTGACGGATTTACCTACACAAGTTTGAACTAATGAATTAATTTAATTATTATGGGCGTTGGTCTGAACACCTGACAAGTATTTAAACTGCAGTACAATTTATAAGTTTTATACTCTGATGATGCCCTATGAATTGCGGGGTGAAAGCGCTTAGTACATCCTGTTATTTTATTTTCGTTATTTTATTTGTTTTGTCTTGCCTTGTAAAGTGGTGAATAAAGTGGACTTTACAATTCGTGGAGCCTGGTTTCAGTTTTACTGGTTTCATTCCTTGGAAGCATCTATGTTGTGTTTGTCTGGGCCCTTAAGTATTTCATCATTAAGCTTTAAATAAAGCTCAAAGCACACCTCCTCTGTAGTTGGTGAAAGGAAGCCAAGCAAGAGCTGCCTTTTGACAGCTGGTTGCAGCAGTTCTTTCCAGAAAACCTTCCCCTGGTCTCTGATTATGTCTTAGTGGACACAGGTTTAAATTTGGTCCCTAGAAGGCATGTAATTTTTAACATTTGTCAAAAAAGTTGGAAATGCTTAATATGTAACCTTCAGTGGTAGCTCATTGCCATGTGAGTGTAATAGGTGCCAGCTGTATATTAATATAATACAGCGATTGCAGCCCCCCCAGGCAAAATGTTCTCAACTGATGCCCTATGAGGAGTTACTTTGGGTTTAGTGTAATTAATTTTGCAGAGTAAAACTAGGATATGCCAGACCACATCTTTATATTTTTAATGTACCACATGTCCCATCTTGTTTCTTTTTTCCTCCCAGTTGAATTGTTTAACCTTCAAAGTAGTGGGTTTTAGCATTACATGTTGAAGTAAAAAATCCATTTTAGTTGCATTTCTTTTTCCTAAAATGAAGAGATTTGGAAAATTTCATAAGTGTATAGTTTGCATAGATTCTTTCACAATTTTTTTGTATATAGTTCTGTCATAGTCTAAATTGAGAAGATCACCATAATACCCAAGTACTGAGTTGGAGATATTTTGGATGCTCATTTGTAGGGACTGTTTATGTCCTAGCCAGTTTTCATAGGATAAGTACTACGCAATCAGTTTGCAGACCATTACAAGTCTAGCCAAAAAACCCTATTCAGAAGTTACCTGTAGCTTCAAGGAGGGCAAGAAAAGATAGACATGGGGAGAATTTGAGGCTGCCCATCAAATTATCTAGGTTAACCTTGAATGTGGCAAGGGTGTTAGTGGAAGTGTGAAGAATAACACTGGGACATGAGAATCTGTCACACTAATGTGTCTTATTTATCTGCTGATGAAGATTTAGTTCCTTCAACTGAGTATTTGAGGCACCATTAGATTTTCAACAAACACAATACCTTACTGACATATGGGTAGTAATTCCTTGCTACACTCCCACTGGTAGTCTGCCAAAGTTCAGAACTCTTCCCACTGCCTGTATATGAGGATGAAGAACCAATCACTTGGCAGGACCAGGACAGCCCTTCACACTCATTCAGAAATCTTTCAGTTTTCTTGTACCACAGTCAGAGCAAGGTCTCTTGGGGGTATTGCTTCTCTCAAACTAGGTGACATCAGCTGCAGAACCCAGATACAAAACTCATTTTGGGTTTTATTTCCTCCCTGTGCCTTTAGCTGAAATAAGAAAGTCATTTATGGTTTTATTTCCTTCCTCAGCCTTTTCTGTCAGTGCTTGAATAGTGTATTCTGCTGTTTTGACTGATTTTTTTGTTCTTATTAGAAATTTTGTATATGCTTCTGTTTTTACTTTGTCTAGCACAGTAAGGCCTGTTGATTAAAAGCTTCATTTGGAAGTTTTGACAGGAAAACTTGGTGATATTTCATTTTTTTGTTTGGGGTTCTGGTTATTTGAGGTGACTGGGTAAGATTTACACATTTTAAATGCTTTTTTTCATTTAAACTGCGACTTTGGTACAATTTTGTATGCTAAACATTTCTGACAAAAATTTCCATAAGTTTATGGTTTATTTCTTGTTTAATACTGTTTTAGACAGTATCCATTCATTTTGACTAAATTTTTTTTTTTTTACAAAAGTTAGGAGGCTTTTGCGCATGTATTTTGTGTTTGGAAGTATGTTACTGAAACTGTCATTTTATTCATTGCAGTTTTTAGAATAGTAACCACTGCTGAAATAGGCTTCAGTTTATGTTTGGTGGCATTTTATATGTTAGACATATCTGACAGGAATTGTTCATCAGTTTATGATTTATTTATTGTCTAATACTGTTTTAGGCTGTATCCATTCATTTGGAATGAAACTAGTCCTTTTTTATGAAATCAAGGGACTTTTGTGCTTGTATGTTGTGCTTTAAACTATGTTACTGAAAATGCTGTCATTTAACCAGTGCAGTATAGTATCCCTACAGAAATGGTCTTTTGATTGCTATTTATAGGGAGAATAGTGAGATTTGTCCATCTTCTTACCGGGCTGACCATGCAGCCAGTGTTTGTTATTGATCCGGCTAGTTTCTAGTCCCCTGACATGAAGGACTCAGACTCCCACCACTTTCCCTGTATATACCTAAAAAAAAAAAAACAAATGAGTAGATGAAAAAATATGCTCAGCCTATGGTTTGTGACTCCGCATTAGCCTTACCTTCAGGCAGGCTATCTGACCACTCACCTTCTGTTACCTCCAAATCCCCTGGGATGGTTGTAATACCACATCTGTATTTGACATGAGTGTTAGACACATCCTCCAGGGCTCTACCATTGCCTGCTCTGGTATAGGAGAATCAAACCCTTTAGGTGTATAGGTTCATAGATAGGTACTAGGCTAACCACCCAAGGGCCTAAGTAAGCCTAGCCAATAAGGTTCCTTGGCTTACTCCACTCAAGAAAGTTAATTTCCTGTGCCCCTGTCGAGCAGAGCCACAGAAGTGATCCCCGGGGGTGTATTTCCTATTTCCCATCCACTCAGGATTTTTCTTGAAGAGTGCTAATGAGGAACTTTGCTTGACATAGATGGGTAGCTTGTTCCAGAGTATAGGAAGTCTCTGGGACAGGAATCTATCCTTCCAGCATGTCCTGTTTATTGTGGTGACAAGGTTTAGGTCCCTAGAGGGTGTAGCTCTGAGGGATTGGGATTTCTTTAGGTGTAGCATGTCCAGCAGCTCTGGGTTTAACATAGCTTTATATGTTAGGCAGAGATCTCCTCAAAGTAGGCGATATGCTACAGAGTAAAGCTGGAGTTTTTTGAGATGGTCAGTGTAGGGCATCTGTTTGAGGCCAGTAATCCTTTTTGTGAGGTACTTCTGTGGCCTTTCCAGCTGCTGCAGATGTCTTGAGGTACATTCCAAAAGGGGCATTGTACTCTATAATGGGTCTAATGAGTGCCTAGTAGAGGGGAACAATGACCTCTTTTTTTCTGGAGGAGAACCCTTTTGTGATGAGGTGTGCCACATAGAAGGATTTCCTGACTACTGTGGCAATGTGATTATCATAGGAGAGACTACTCTCCACCTGGGTCCCAGGGTCTCTTATCACACATTTGGCATTAAGTAGACTGCCGTTTATGTGGTAGTTCATGTGTACAGAGTTTTTACCAAAGGGGATGACAATGCACTTTTTGGCATTGAGCTTGAGGCCATGCTTCTGACACCAGGCATCTGTCTTAGTGAGGCCCTTCTGTAGGATGTCCACATCATTTGGGGACTTGACTATGACTCCTAGTTTGCGGTCATTTGCAAACTTCATTAGCCAGAGGCCTTCTGTGTTAGCCTGTACTTCAGAGAAGTAGAGACCAAACAGGAGCAGTCGCAGGACTGAACCCTGTGGTGCTCCACTTGCCACTGGTTTGAAGTCAGATTTGGGGTCTGCAACTTTTACAGTGTGGGTTCTGTCAGTGGCGCCAGTTGGCAACCCATCTTGTGATGTAGGGATTTATACCTAGTTTAGTGAGTTTAGCTATAATTCCAGAATGGGGGATGGTGTCGAAAGCCTTGGCGAGGTCAAGATAGGCTGTTTGAACCACCTTACCCTCATCTGCAGCTTTGATGACTGCCTCAAAGAAGTCAATCAGGTTCAGAAAGCATGATCTGCCTTTCACAAACCCGAACTGGGTGGGGTCCAGAGTTTGGAGGTTACCAATGTCTTTATGAGTTCTATGATAATACGTTCCATGGCCTTGCAGACCAGGCTCGTCAGGCTAATAGGGCAATAGTTCCCAGGATCAGTGGTGGCTCCCCCTTTTTGGAGTGGGATAACTGTTGCTGTGCCCCATTCAGTGGGCACAAAGCCTGATGTGCGACTATGATTGAACATGGTGCTTAGGTGAGGAGCATGTTCATTCTGAAGTTCGTGTAAAACGCAGTCTGGGATGTTGTCCGGTCCCATGGATGCTGTGTTTTTGGTTTTAGAGAGTGCAGCTTTTACCTGCATAGATTTGATTACAGGGACTCTGCATTCTTCCTGTATAGATATGGGCCGTTTAGGGCATGAGCGTTTAGGGGGTGAGAGGGGGGGTAAAGTTAGCACTGAACCTATCTGCCAGGATGTTGGCAATATCAGTTGTTTCTGTAATTTTCGTGCCGTTGTGCTGTAACTCAGAGCAGATGTGGGTGTTGCCGTTGAGATTCTTGACATAGCTATAGAATGCTTTGTGGTTGCCCTTACAGTCAGTGGCGATTTTGTTTTCGTAGCTAGCTTTGGAGGATCTTATAAGGGATCTCAGCTTCTTATTGAGGCTGACAAGAGAGCTCCTCCACTCATGGGATTTTACTCTCTTTTGCAACAGTTTCTTCCTTTTGTTGTAGAGTTTGTTTATGGCAAGGGACCACCAGATTGGTTTCCTTTTTTTGGATGATAGCGTCTTGGTTCTGTTTGGGATAGCACGATCCATGCACTCGTGTAAGTGCTTATAGAGTGCATTTGTGTAGGATTCAGCAGTCGTAACTGTATTGTCCATCTGCATGTGTGTCATGAAGTTCGCCACTTCTGTCTTAAGAAGCAGGAAGTTGACTTTGGAGAAATATTTTACTGTGGTTTCCATAATGGTGGGTGGGGGCAGGATGCGGATATCTAGGGTGATTAGCTTATGGTCGGATCTGACCAATGAGGAGTAGACTTGAGGTGTGGAACACCAGTCACTCATGTTGGTAATGACTAGGTCTAGGATATTGTTGCCCCTGGTGGGGATGTGGATAAGTTGATCCAGGGCATTGGAATTCATGAATTCCAGAAAGCATTGAGCGAAGGAGTTGGTACATAAGTAGTTTTCCCAGTTAATGGTGGAGTAGTTGAAATTGTCCATTATTAGGGTGTTTGGTTGAACCCTAATATTTTCCAGTATATCAAGAAAAGAGAAGTGGGAATCATGGGACATGGTGGGGAATCTGTAGCAAGCTGCAATTTGGATTGCAGTTTTGCCCAGAGTTAATTGCACTTGGATAACCTCTGATGCATTATGCTGCGCAACTAGCCTGGAAATGTGGATATCTTTAATGAATATGGACACACCTCCGCCTTTGGTGTTCTGGTCCAGGTTAGATGGCCGGGAAGTGTGATATGAGTTATAGCCTGGTAATGCAGGGGTGTTCTCTAGAGCTTTGAACCAGGTCTCAGTCACTGCACAGATATCGATGTTCTCCATTTTAAGGAGTGCCTTGAGTGAGTGCATTTTTGAGATTTAAGCTTCTAGCATTGAGTAACATTACCCTCAGTTTTTGCTTGCCTGTTCCTGTTACAGTGGTGAATTTGTCAATTGAACTTTGCCTAAAAAAGGCACTATGGGGCGGCAATACCCTTAGCCAGTATCCGGAATCCCAGGGGCGACAGGTGCAGGCCATCTCTGGCAAAAATAGGCAGGCAGATAGATACTGGATCCACTTAGAATGACACCAGAAGCTTAGTCAATTGTTGAAGTCAGTCATTTTGTCCTTGTACTGCGGTATCATTCTGGATGATGGCAGGATGCTACTCAGGGCTATGGTCATACCTGCCTGGGCTACAAGATCGGTGAGCCCTTCCATGTCTCTTTTCATGTAGTCCAAGGAGGTCCATCTCAGGTCGTTCATACCAACATGGACAATGCCAGATCATATTTTTACTTGTTGTGGAGTGACCTGAGTGCATGGGTTATGTGGCGGATCCTGGCACCCGACAGGCAGCTGACATTAACCTTCTCCTTGTTTAGCCTGGTGAGTGGGACATCAGTGTGCCTGACTATAGAGTCACTTATGACTAGTTTGTTGGGTATGTATTGGCACACTGAGTCTGTGGGTTGTGTGTCATTTGGGTTGTTTGGGGGGTGGAGCTTGCTTGCGTTTCTGCTTTGTAGGTCTCTGTTGCTTGAGCAGAATATTATTGATAGCCTCTGCGAATGTTTTTATTATTCTATGTGTGGATTTTGATGGTGCAGGTTTAGTGGGACTATGTGATGAGTGTGGTGTGGTGCAAGTGTTTATATTCTCTTGACTGTGAACTTCAGTCTTGGTTGGAGAGAGCTTTACCTCCAGTTTGGCTAGATAAGTGCATCTCTCACAGGTTGTGGTGTTGGGTGTTAGGAGGAGAGGGTTGTCTATGTGCATGAGGCAATTGCTACATTGCCCCAAGATGCCCAGATTCATCAGATAGACAGGAGAGAACTCTGGGAGCTGATCCTTGGACATGCCTGAATAAAAAAATACTTTCCTCTAGACAAGTGAGGAAAGTAAGTATAAGAGCTGTTTTTCTCGAAGCAAGTGAGGAAAGTAAGTATAAAAACTGTTTTCCTCTAGGTAAAGAGGAAGGTTGAGTGCTGTAGTATTGTGTAGCTTATTTAGTGCTAACAAGAAGTTCTGAACAAGTGCTGAGCATGAATAAGCAAATGCAAGTGCTAAAACTAAGATTCTGTACCTGGATCTTGTGGTAGATAGGCTACCTAGTGCTTACCACTCCCACTGATAAGCTAGAATGCTTCCCTCCAACACAGAAATGCTGGGGGGCTCAGAAGCTTACAAACAGTCCTAGATACAGCAAATCTGTATCTGGACTAGACTAGTTACAAGAAAGGTGGGAAATGAGCGCAAACATGGGCTTTTAAACCAGAAGGTTGAAAGAGATGGAAAAACTGCCAAATGGCCAATAAACTACAATTTCTGGGCCAGAAACCACTGTTGTGGTAGATAGGCTACCTAGTGCTTACCACTCCCACTGATGAGCTAGAAGGCTTCCCTTTAACACAGAAAGGCTTGTGGCGGGGGGGGGGGGGCTCAGAAGCTTACAAACATTCCTGGATACAGCAAATTTGTATCTGAACTAGACTAGTTCCTGGAAAGGTGGGAAACGAGCGCAAACACGGGCTTTAAGCCAGAAAGTTGAAAGAGATGGAAAAACTGCCAAACGGCCAATAAACTATAATTTCTGGGCCAGAATCCACTCTTGTGGTAGATAGGCTACCTAGTGCTTACCACTCCCACTGATAAACTGGAAGGCTTCCCTCCAACACAGAAAGGCTTGGGGGGCTCAGAAGCTTACAAACAGTCCTGGTTACAGCAAATCTCTATCTGGACTACACTAGTTACATGAAAGTCAGGAAACAAGCTTAGAATTTTTTTTTGGTAAGTGGGAAGAGAGAAAGGAAAAACAGAAGATAATTCAAAATTAAGGACCTAAGTTGCTTGTCCTTCACAAATGTTCTCTCTGTATTAGGTAGAATGAGCTAGTGACACTAGACTGGAATAGAGCTGGGATAGAGCTGAACAGATGGGACTGGTAGGAGTGTCTGAAGTTCAAGTATGATCTCACTGTACTTGGTTGAGTGACCAAATAAGCTAGACCCAGGAGGAGTGTTCGAACACAAATTTACAGGGGGGGGGGTGCACTTCCAAAGCCACCAACATTAGTAGCAGAACAAGAAGAGGGAGGGCGGGTGGGAAACTAACTGCAGAGACAGAAAGAGGCCACAGTATTCTGTAAAACAATTAAATAGAAAAATAAATAACTAAAGAGAGACACAGACCACAATAGTTAATGAAAGAATTAAATAGACAAATAAAATGCAGTACAATCTTTAACACTGCAAGCTTGTACTTAACTCAGCTAGTAATGCAGTTGATTGTAGGTATGTAGCAGAAGCCAAACAACTCGGATATTGAGCAGTAGGGAGTCAGATATGCAGAATCTCTTGCAGTATTGATACATTTCCCCCAGGGTATTGTATTATCCCACTAGTATAGTGTATGCCAAAAAGAGACAGAAGACCCACCAGGTGGTGGAACAGCAGTCTGACTTTTTTTTCACCTGAGATGACAATGATACCTATGGCTGGATTTAGTATTCAGGCAGTTATCTTATCAAGTGCTTACTGGGTATGAGTAACTCTAGAGCTTCCACCACTGATCAGTCTGCTAAGGATCCTCTTTTGAAGGAGATTCTATGTCTGAGGACTCTGTCCTGCCTGAGTCAGATCAGTCGGGTTCCTTTGATGAGGTACAGGTACCCAAACAGACGTTTTATTTTTCCCAAATGTATTCAAATGAATGTATTCAGTTGGGAGCTATCTCCAGCTGCTGTTGAGATTAACAGGTTTTATGTTCTGTTGGAGGATGAGGCCCCAGACATTGAGACATTTACTCTATTAATCCCTATATTGCAGGATGTCTTTAAGAAAGCATGTAGTTGTGTTTTATTTATTGAAGCTTTGCCTAAGAAAGTGTTTAAGAAATTTAGGCTATACTCAGCCATGCTGGTCTCCAAGCCCCTTTGTTTGTGGACCCTGCTTCAGTGTTCCCAGTGACATTTGCTAATAGGAAGACCATGTCTTCTAACCCAGTTCCTCAAGATAAACTAGGCAAGTGGCTAGAATCTCAGTGAAAGAAGCTGGTGCTTTCAAGCATTATAGCTTTTAAAGTGCTTAATTTCTGGTGTTTGTGTTGAGTTGCTTGTGCAGTTTAAATGAGTTTGCTGCATTGCTTCCTGCAGAAGAAAATGTCTGTGTTAAAGATATTGTCTCCAATGTTTCTTAGGTGTCAAAACATGCCTTAAAAGGTGCCTTAGAGGGATTTGATACTGTTTCTAGAAATGAAGAATTGTCAGTGATGATCAAGAGATATGCTTAACTGTACTCCCAGAACTTTTCTGATGAGATAAAATGAGATTTTAAATGCTCCTCTTGAGTCTGATTGTGTATTTGGTACAGCAGCTAATCATATCCTTAAACACTGGGATGACGGGTAAATTTATGCAGGGAGTATTGAAAATGTTCCAAATTCCCAAGTTGTCCTCCTTTAAGCAAGATAACTTTCTGAGGACTAACAAACAGAAATGTCAGCCAAATGAGAACGAAGGCAATAAAAGGAAAAGGCTGGGCAACAACTCCACCAAGTGGAACAAGAAGGAGGATTCCTTTCTGAAAAAGGATATCTCTCCTCCCTACTTATGACTATGCCAAGGCACAGCACCTGCTTTTATCAAGTCCCCCATCAGGTGCCTCATTTATCACGTTATCTCTCAACAAGGTGGCCTGGCCATCAGTGGTTTCTGACAAATGGGAGCTAAACATTATTGGCAGTGGAAAGACCACCCATCTCCATTCAGGGTGTTTCCCCCTCATCTGTTGGACCAGACTTTTATTCCCTCTTATTCTCCAGGAAATGGTGGACTCCAGGGGTCATTGAACCTGTCCTTCCATTGAAAAGAATGAGAGGTTTCTGCTCTAGAATTTCTTACTCCCTCTCCAAAAAAAAAAAATACAGGGGCCATCGTTGGACTTTTCTTTTTTGAATATGTTTGTCAAGGTACCCAGGTTCAAGATGCTTACCATGAGGGACAGTACCTCCTCTACCAGACAACTGCATCATGGTGATCCTGGACTTGAAGTAATCTGTCATCATCATATCTTCACTGCTCATTCCTTCAAGAGATATCTGAGATTTGTTGTTTGGTTTGTAGTTTTCTGTATTGCCTTTTGGGCTATCAGCTGCACTTTGAGTCTTCACCAATTGTCTTGCTGTGGTAGTGGCTCACTGTCAGATTCTAGGTATTTGCATCTTTCCATACTTGGATGACTTGCTGATCTGTGGAGAGTCTGCGTCCAGGTGTTACAAATTGCTAGAGAAGGTCTCAACCATTCTGTCCTATCTAGGGTTCAAGTTGAACCTCCAAAAGTTGTGTCTGACACCATTGCAAAGAATCATCTTTCTGGGGTGCTTGATCTATTCCAGTAAGAGAATGCCCTTTCTACCCAAAACCAAGGTCTTTTTCTGGAATTCTCCAAGAGGAATGCTGCCTCAGCAACAGAATTCCTAAAAACCCGAGGACTGATTGCATCCATGATTCTTATACCAGTGGCCCATCTTCACATGAGAAAAAATTCAATGATATATCCGCAGTTGGTGGACCCAGCATCCCCATTCCCTGAAATCTAAGTTGCCAGTGTTACCCCTTCATCAGACGGGAGTTGCAGTGGTGGAGATATCAGCGGACTATCAGTCCAGGGTTTCCTTTCTTCCCTCCAGTGGCGGTACAATCTGTCAAGACGGATCAGTCTAATTTTGCCTGCAGAGCTGTGTCAATGAGAATGCAAGTACAAACCACTTGAGGGCCATGTATTCATGGAAGCAAAACAGTATCTAGCAGATTTTGGCAGTGATTCACACCTTGAAGATCCTTCACCACCTTTGGATTACGGGTCCACTTCTAGTGGTTACAAGCAACACCACAGTGCTGTGGTACCTCAGCAAACAAACGGATGCAAGGGCTTACTCTCTGTGTTGGTTGGCAGTGATAGTCTAGGAGCAGACTTCTCAGCACTCGAAGGCTTACTCTCTGTGCTGGTTGGCAGTGATAGTCTAGGAGCAGGCTTCTCAGCACTGTCTGACTCTTCAGGCATCATGCATACTGTCAGAGCAAAACATTGTGGCAGAGAGGTTAGACATATCCTGGGCAGAGCCACATGAGTGGATGCTCAAGGCAGTGGTGTTCCATGGTCTAGAACAGATGAGAATGCCTCAAGTATATATGTTCAACTCCTGTCAAACAGATAGCTGGAGAAATTCTGTTCCAGGCATCCTAGCAGCCACTGCTTGAAGGACAGATTCATTCTCGTTGTCTTGAACAGGAATATTACTGCATGCATTTCCACCTTTTCTCTGATTGACAAGGTACTTATGAAATTTCAAAGAGAAGTGCCAACGATCATTCTGATGACCCCCTATTGGCCAAAAACAATTTCCACAAACTTTCTCACATACTGGATCTGCTCACACAGCCTCAGGGGCATTTCTTGCACCCCAGTTTGGAGAAACTTCATTTGACAGCCTGGATGAGTCAGTCTTGACTCTGTTAAGGTACTTGTTTCATAAGGATGGGCAGAAAACCTGCTACTAGAAAATCTTGTATTTACAAATGGATAAGGTTTTCTAAGTGGCTAAATAGAAACAGAGGATCCATTGAGGTCTATATCCTGCTGGTCTTGAAATATTTGTGGGAACTACTTCAGGATTGCTTATCATATTTGTCCATTAACATGTATTTAGTGGCAATCTCTTCTTGCATGCCAATGGATTGCCCTCCCTCTTTCTTCTCTTTTGGTAACACAGTTAATGAAAGGAGTATTGCATATGATACCCCCTTTTAAAGAAATTCCTCCTCCTTGGGTCCTAAATTATAATCTTGAAAATTTTACTTTACCATCTTTTGAACCAGAAGCTCACACTGATCTCAAGTTCTTAATGTGGAAAACTGTTTTGCTTATTGCTCTTACATCTCCAAGGTGAGGTTCTGAGCTGCAGGCTTTCATGGTGGAATAACTTTACCTGATTTTCCACAGGAATAGGGTTGTGTTACATAGTAATCTTTCTTTCATGTTTAAAGTGGTCACAAAATTCACTCTCAGGTAGTCTGTTATTCTCCCTGTGTTCTTTCCAGAACATAAGAATAAAAGAAGATACTTCGTACCTTGGATGTGCATGAGCAGCTCAGGTATTACCTTGATAGAACAAAGACCTGTAGGAAGGCCAAAAGGCTTTTTATTTCCTTCTGTGAAACAAAGAAAGGTGAACCTGTCTCTTAGTATTGCATTGGTTGCCCTGCCTTATTGGGTTTTTTTTGTTAAACCCACCATGGAAAGGCAAATTCAGACAAAGTAAAGACACATTCCACCAGGGCCTTTTCCTCTTTTGTGGCATATTGGAAGGGAGTGAACCCGAGAAGCATTCTAGGAGCAGCAAATTGGTCCTGCACCCATACCTTCATGAAGCACTACAAACTGAATGCTTTTTCTAGTTCCAGAGAAGGCTTCATAAGGACCCTTCTCCTGAGACTCATGGACCTTTATCCTTCTTACTTCAAGATTTGGTAACTTTGTGAATCTACTAGAAAATTTGCAAAAACAAACAAACTCTCAAAAAACAAATAAGCGAAAAGACAGCAGATACTTCCTTGTTCAGACCTGCTGTGTGACTTCCTTCTGTACAACTTCTTTCTCAACCCTTTGACATGTATAACTTTGTGACTCTACCCATATGCCATTAAGGCAGTATGTTTGTTGGATACAGTACAGTTGCATAAATTCCACTACTGTCCCACCATCTCCCTTTTGTTTGGTGTATGTAGTTTGTTGTTGGAGTTGCTGTTGTGTTATGGTTCAGCAATCTGTTTGTTTGTGTGTGTATGTGCGTGCATCTGCGTGAGTGTGTGTGTTTTTTGGTTTGGAAAAGTAAGTGTTTGTAAAGCTCGTGTTTCCAACTGCTTTTCCTGATGCACCCTAAAAAACTGAAAGGGTTCTGTCTATGAGTTTGAAGGGCTGTCCTTGTCCTGCCAGGTGATTGGTACTTTACTCCCACAGACATGTAGGAGTTCTGTGCTTTGACAGACTGCCATTGGGAGCGTAGCAGGGAACTACTACCAATATGCCAGTAAGGCGGTGTGTTCTACAAACATTCTATTACAGGTAACTGGAACTTGCACAGCTGTACTTTCTGCAAAGGAGTAGGAGGTCAAATAGGATAGGATCTTTCATAGCTTGAAAGGCTAGGTACAGATCTCCATGGAGAAGTCTGTAAGAGACAGAGATCAGAAAAAGGGCTGACATTCTCTCCAGCTGTGTGACATGTTGATATAAATAACATGCCAAAAGGTGCATTATATTCAATAATAAATTCGTTAAGATGCGAGTAAAGGGGAATTAAGACTTCAACATTAGATCTAGTGGAGATGCCCTTGGAAATTAGATAAGTCAGATAAAAGGGTTTCCACACTGCTATGGAGATATGCTATTCAAATGATAAGGAATTATTGACAAGTGCCTAAATCCCTTACAACAATGTCTGATTTGAGGGGTGCATTACTTCTATAGTAAGTGAAGCTGTTTTGTTTACCAATATGAACTGTGTAAATTTTTTACATTTAATTTAGACCATTATAATTGCATCAGTTATTAACATGGTCTAATTCATGCCAAAGCAATTGTGAGTAGGTTGAAGACTGAAAAACAACACCCACTTTACAATCCTCTGTAAACTTAGTTAACCATAGGCCAGGAGTGCTGGCCTGAAGGTCTGAGAAATAAATCCCAAATAGGAGAGGCCCCAAAATTGAGCCCCATGGTACACCACTGGTAATGTGTGTGATGGCCTCTCTTTACCCGGGCAAGTAATCAGGGAGCCCCATTCCTCACCACTGACAATGGTGAGAGGCAGTCACTAAAACAGGAATAGATTTACACAGACTTTCAAATGCAGTTCCTCAAGGGCACACAGGGAACACGCTTCACTGGAACTGGACTCTGTCTATCCAGGTCCCAAACCAGAACCACCTTGGAGCACTGTGTCCCATTTCCAAGTATCTCGCGCACACACACACACACACACACACACGCACACGCACACGCACACATGGGGGAAAGGCTGATGCAGATTCACTAGTTGTGTCCCCCTCTCCAGACTATAAGGTCGATTGCTGCCACCAGTAGTCAGATACAAGGATCTTACAAAGGCTAACCAATTGTACTGTGTCAAATTAATACTGATATAAATGGTAGTATGTGACCGAAACAGTAAGGCTTATCAGAGTTGCCACAATGTCACTAAAATAAGCACAAGTACTCTCAAGATTTTAAAGGTATTCTCTAAAAGACCAGCCACAATGAAAAGGTATAAACATATTTAATAGTGTATAATAAAATATAGAACAGGAGAATACTTAATATTTAGTTACAATAAACAACAGAGTTTTAGTCACAGGAAATATAAAAATAATACAGTTGTACAGAATCTCACAGATGCAGAAAAAGAAATAATACTAAACTAATCTCACTGTACTTTTCCTAACTGAACTAAGGAGAAACTATCCCTAGTTAACTCACGTAGTATCGCAAGGCAAGATGTACTGCAGAGATGCTCACTTCCACAAGGCAAGATGAGATACTACACACTGTGATTGAGGTTTACAGCTAACAACTGAATAAATGAACTGTGATAACTGACATAGATCTTTTATGTCAGATTCCAAAGAAAAACACAAACAAACAGCAAACTGCTGCTGCCAGAGTTCCATCCTTCAGCTGGTTATAGAATGACGTTACATCTAGTCGCTTGACTCTGGCACAATACACATTCAGAACTGGTAAGATTCTGTTGCAGCATTTTTAACATAAACAACTTTTACAAATACATTTTTCATACAAGCATCTGTACAAATCAATGTGACAGTCAAATGACATAAAATTATTTACAAACCTTCAGCCAGCCATGCTGGCATTTGTCTTACTTCTACCGGTGCAGCTGGCAATACCGCACATCATCACATCCCCCCCCCCTTTGAAGACTCAAGCTAGTTTTTCAAGTGACCCTGGAAATACGTTGCTTGAGAGAAATGGGCTTGTCTTGGAACACTTTATCCCATACTCTGTCTTTAAAGTCCATCTGTGTTGGCATTGCTGACCCCACTACGGTGCATGTCATATGCCTGCAACTCTAGACTCCACCTTAACTTGGCATTTTGTTGTTTGGCACAGTGTAGCCTAAGTACAGCCCCCACCCCATGGTTTGAAGCATCCACCTGCACAAAAAATTTTTGCTGTAATCTGGATTGGCTAAAACAGGGGGTCCTCTAAAAACCCCTTTAAGCTTTTGGAATGCCTGCTCACAGGCTGGGGTCCACACTACCTTATCTTGCCTGTTTTTCCTTGTCAGATCTGTGAGGGGAGCAGCTATTGTACTATAATTGGGAATGAACTTTCGATAGTACCCCGCTGTCCCCAAGAATGCCCTCACCTGCTTTTTGGGGGACTGTATTATATAAATGAATGCACTAAATTGCGAATGCTACTAACACTGAAAAAACAAAATGTCGAGCAAACAGATGAGTGATTTTTTCCCAGGGAAAAAAATCGTTGATCCATTAAAAAACCCACAAAATAAAGTGGGGGGCTTTGCCCCTCCCACCCCCCCCAACATGAAGGGCTGTGTCCTCCACACCCCACTCTACTTAAATATACCAACACCAAGATTGTCCCACAGTGGAGGAAATGGCAAAGTCCCAAAAACGGCCCATTGATTTTTTTCCCTAGGAAAAAAAAATCGCTGTTCCATGCTTTTGGGATTTTGCCATTTCGGGTAAGTAGGTTTGATTAAGCAGGACTGGCTGACTTAATAGGGACCCCTTTTTGGTAACAGGAGCAGGCCATGCCTGAATATCTTCTACTTTGGCAGGTTCTGGCCTAATCTTACCACTCCCCACTCTATGTCCCTAGTAGGAGACCTCTGCCATACCCACCTTACACTTACTGAACTTAATGGTCAACCCTCCCTTTGCAGTCTACCCAGAACCTCCCTGACATGCTGAAGGTGATCTTGCCAAGAATGGTTGTAGATAGCAGTATCATCCAGGTAAGCAAGAGCATAATCTCCTGTTCCTGCTAAGATATGATCTACTAGTGTCTGAAAGGTTGCAGGGCCATTTTTCATTCCAAAGGGCATCTTTGTGAACTCATATAGTCTGAAAGGGGGTCAGAAAGACTGACTTCTCTCTAGTAGTAGAAGTCAAGGGCACCTGCCATTAGCCTTTGGTCAGATCAGTAGTGTTCAGATACTTAGCCCCACCTAACTGAGTCTTCGGTTCTGTTGGTCCCAGGTGTTGAGGTGTCAAGGCCAGTAGTGATCTCACCTTTGCCCTGACCATTTCTCCGACACACTCTACTCTGACTGCTTTGGGGGCGAATGCATCTTGGAACCATAGCCTTGACATCTGTTCAGGGGGTTTGACTTTGACTCCAAGTTTTCAGAGCTGTTTCTTCCTCTCTGAGCTTTGACATTTGATAGCTCAGGTCCGACTCCCCCTTTGGAGCAGGGGGCTTGGGGGCTTTGAGAGCCGTCCATTCCGGAAGTTTCAGGTGTGGAGGGGATGCTTCCAGGAGCTCGGAGACCTTCAGTTTTCAAAGTGGTGGAGTGGGCCCTTTCCTGTTCCAGGAGACCCTCTGTTCTCATTTCTTCGAAACCTATCCCTACCCCTTCTGGATTGGTGCCTGAGGCCTCTAGTCTGCCACGTAGACAGCCAGCTCCAGAAAGTCTCCATACACTTCTGTCTGTGAAACCCCAAGGTGCTTCTGACACCTCAGAACATCCAACTAAGGAGGTTCCTCTGAAGAGACTGTGCAAGAGGAGGCACATTGATTCCCCTGAGGAATCTGTTACCACTGACACCAACTTAGAGAAAGTTGAAGGATCCCCAAGATTGCCACCAGAAGAGATCTTCTTTGGAGACATTTTGGAAATTCTCCATCAAGGAGGTGGTTTGTGTGCCCAAAATCCTTTGTAGGAATCAATGCTGTTGGAGGCTTTCAAGTCTGGCCTGTCTACATCCTGAATGTCCCCCTCTGCTGACCCACTCATTGAGTTGGTGTCTTCTAGGGCATGGAAGAAACTGGATATGGTAGAACATATAACAAAATGCACTGATAAAATCTTAAGTGCTCCCTTGGACAAGACCTTCTGGACCAAGGGTATCTCCGTAGGTGCCATGATTGTTGCTGCAGCCACCAAAAAGGAACTAGCCCAAGAAAGCTTCTCTGTCCATTCCCCCAGTAGAGAATCACGGGCTTTGGACAGATTTGGCAAGAAAGTTTATGCCTCCTTCACTTTTGCTTTGAGGGCGTTAAACTGTTTAGCCCATTTTACAAGACTACAGAGGGACCTGGTCAAGGAACCCTCTAGGTCATTCCCAGGGTCCATGTGTGCTACAGAACAAAAGACCTTTTCTTCCAGATTGGCCCCCCCCTTCAATCACTGTCTAGCACAAACATGAAGCTTATATCTCATTCAGTGGAGGGTACCTCAAGGGCGGCTGCTTCCAGCATAGTAAGGCATCATGCCTGGATGAGGCTGTGTGACTTTGCGGAGCCCTTCAAGGCATCTTTCTTCAATGCGCCCTTTGGCGAATCACCCTTGTTTGGATCCATGGTACAAGACACACTCTCCTGCAGAGAGGAAAGATGGGAAGACCCTGTCTGCCATCAGAATCCATTTTTCTACTCTATAATGGTCTTTTTCCAGGAACCAGCATGGCAGTAAAAAGATGTTTCAAGAAATCTGAAGCTTCCTTTCAGGATTCTCCAGGAGACATTCCCCCCAGAGGCAGAGGGGGAAACGACCAGAATGGTAGACGCCGACCACGTGGCATAGGGGGCCTGCAAAACCATGGGTCTCAGGAACCCTTCTTGGACAGATTCTTCCAGAGGTCCTGAGCAGTTGCCTGACTGCCTTCCTCTGGAGGTAGTCAGGGGCGCTTTTCCTTGCATCCCGCAGCCTGGGAAACCATCACAAATGACCAAATGTGTGCTAAAGATCATATCCAAAGCATACTTCATTCCCTTTTTAGAAAAAAAAACAAATTCAAATAATTACCTCCCCAATGTTCCATCCAATCAGAGGGAGGTCTCAGCCACAGAAGTTGCAAAATTACTGCAAAAAAGAGACATCCAGGGGGACCCTCCCAATCAAGTCAGATCAGGTGTCTTATTCCAGGTTCTTTTTGCTACCCAAATGACAGGACCTGAGACCAATTCTGGACCTAACTTCTCTGAACAAATATGTAAAAAAAAAAAAAAAAAAAAAATTCAGGATGGTCACTGTTCAGTTCATCCTGCCCCTGTTGAAGATGAATGACTGGATGTGTTCTGTAGGCCTGAAGAATGCGTACTATCCCATCGGAATAGAAAGGCGCTCCAGACAGTACCTTCATTTCAGGCTGGGAGCCAGTCATAACCAATTCATATTACTCCCATTTGGTCTCACCACAGCCCATTGGGGGTGTTCACTAAATGCTTTGCAGTAGTGGCAGCCCATCTCAGGCTGCAAGGGTGCCAGATTTTCCCCTATTTGTACAACTGGCTCCTAACTGCTGCAAACAGGCATCTGTTGTTACTGGCCAAGGATTATCTCCTCAACTTCACTCCAGCTCTTGAAATAATGATCAACCCACAGAAATCCCAGTTGGAACCAGTTCAAGTGTTAGATTTCATAGGATCAAGTGTTAGTTTCATAGGAGCACGGCCAGACACAAGAATTTTTCGTGCTTTTCTGACAACAGGCAGAGTATCAAATTTAAGATTTCAAATCAAACAAGTCTAGGCCATTCTGAAACCTACAGTCAGTTTAGTTCTCAGAGCTCTGGGTTCCATGAGTGCCATGATAACTCTGTTGCCCACAGCGTGCTTTCATATGAGAATTCTGCAGTGGACTTTAGCAGTCCAGTGGTCTCTACACAGGGATCCCATAAGCTTTCCCTAAAACTTTCTCAAATTTGCAAAGAATTTCTTCTATGGTGGCTTCATTTTACAGACGTTACTTGCGGTTGTCCTTTTATTCTTCCTCCCCCAAATGCCACATTGATCACAGATGCCTCCCAGATGGGGTAGGGGAGCATTATCTGGGTCAAACAGTCCAAGGTACGTGGGCATCCCAGGAGACCAGAATGCATATCAGTGTATTAGAAATGAGAGCGGTTCTTCTAGCATTACTAGAACTACACAGTTTTCTTCCTCTAGGAACTATTGCTGTTAAGATGGACAATATACCAGTGGTCTGGTAAATCAGCAAACCGGGAGCAATCAGATTTTACCCATTGTGTCAGGAAGGTGTGGCAATGGGCGATCTCTACTAACTGCTTTCTGTTGGCAGTGTATATTCTGGGAAAATCCAGCATCTTGGTGTACAGGTTCAGACCAGTTTTTACTGATGCCTCACAAGTGGTCCCTGAATCAGTTCACAGCAAATAAACTCTTTCAGAAATGGGGTCAACTTTGCTGTGATCTTTGTGTCACCTCTCAACAACAAATGCAGCAGGAACTTTGCCTTGATCCCTCCTCAAGGGCAGTCACCCAGGGATGTTTTAGTCCATGCTTGGCCTCCTGGTCTACTCTATGCCTTTCCCCCGCTTCCTTTAATTCTCAAATCTTAAAGAAGGCTCTCAGGTTGAAGAGAAAGGTGATCCTTATTGCTCCCTTCTGGCCTCAACAAACCTGGTTCCCCGTTCTTTGGCCTCATCCGATTTACCCACCAGTCATGCTCTACCCAATTCCGGATCTACTTTCTCACCCATCAGGGCACCCTCTGGTGGACATTTAGGGACTGAAACTAACCGCACGGTTTCTCCCAGTCCAATGATGGGTAGACGGCCAAGGCTCTCCTCCCCATTAAGAAAATACTGATCTCTGCACATACATCCTCAACCAGTGAAATTTATAAGAAAAAATGTAAAAGATTCTCTATATGGGCACAACAGAAACAAATAGATTCTTTCACAGCCTTTGTCTCAGTAGTTTTAGACTTTTTTGCTTTTCTTTTCAATAATGGAACTAGTTACTTCATTGGTAATGTACAGCTAGCAACTATATCCACTTTCCATTTTGGACAAGATTCTTCCTCACTGGCTTCATCCAAACTCTGTAAAGCTTTTCTTAGGAGCACCTTTCTCCTTTGCCCCCCTATAAAAGATCGTACTTCCCCTTGTGACTTGACCATAATTTTACAAGCTTTAATCTGCCCCCCCCTTTTGAGCCAGCAGCTACAGTAGATTTAAAATTTCTTTGTTGAAAGACATTGTTCCTGTTGGCTATTACTTCAGAAAAAAGGGTTGAGTCTGAACTTCAGGCTGTTTCCTGCACATTTCCTTTCTTGATATTTCATAGAAATAGAGTAACCCTTCGTACCTATCCATCCTTTTTATCTAAAGTCACTAGGGAAGATAATGTAAATCAGTCTATCTGTCTTCCTGTTTTCTTCCATAATCCTCAGAATAAGGGAGAGTGCGCTCTTCATTTTCTTGCTGTTCATAGGCAGCTATGTTTTTACTTAGATAGAACAAAGTCTTTCAGGAAGTGTGAACAGTTGTTCCTATCCTTTTCAGATGTTAAAAAAGGTAAACCCATTACTAAGACTACCTTAGCTAGATGGTTGAAAGATTGTATTGGCTTTGTTTATTCGAACATTTCAGTGCCTGGTCAGGTTATGGCTCATTCCACAAGGTCTTGGCAACTTCCCAAGTCTTCTGGTCAAGGGTATCTATTGAGGACTTTCATGCAGCAGCTACGTGGTCAACCCTCGCACTTTTATTGCATGTCATAAGTTGGACATCATCTTCAGGAGCAGAAGTGGCTCTGCTGTACTCCAGAATATCCTTCCATGAGGGCCACCCTAGATTATTGTAGCTGGGGACTCTGTCCCACAGGTTAATGAATGAATGAAGATGACAACGTCAGATAAAGAAGCTGTGTTCTTACCATAATGTTCCATCTGTGTTATTTATCTTCATTCTTCATTAACCCCCCTTCCCCCAATCAAAGACTTCAAGAGATTTGATGGATATGTTCATAGGAACCACAGTTCCTTACTGTGCTCCTGATGTTCTAATTTTTATCCTCTGCTGGTTATGTTGGCCTGTTTTTTAACCATGGATAGCTGTTATTGCAAACTTGATCTGAGGTAATCTGGAGGAGTTGGGAATTATGGGTAGGAGGGTGGGGCTCGAGCTTGGAATCTTTAGCTAGTGGAGCAGCCGGTCAGTTCCAAGGGTTGGAACAGAGTCCCGCACCGGTTAGTGAAGAATGATAGACAACACGGACGGAACATTATGGTAAGAACATAACTTCTTTATTTACCACCTTCTTTGCCTCGATGGAGGACAGAGCCACCATCTCAGGGTATGTGCTAACATAATTTACTACCACCAGGATGTACTTCTTCCCTATGGAACTTGGGGTACTCAGAGGCCCCCCAATATCCACAGCTAACCTCTGAAATGGCACCCCAGTCACAGGAAAATGCATCAACGGAGCTTTGGTCTTGTCGTCTGCCTTGCCTACCTTTTGGCAGTACTCTCTGTACACTAACCCTTTGTTCAGTATACAAACTCCTCTTTTCCTTGAGCATCAGTTGCCTCCTTAGCTACCTCCCTCAAACCTTGTAAGGTAGTGTCCGAAAGCTGTGCCTGCCTCAACTCTACATTTGTGACTTTCAGCCTGGGTACTACCACTCATCTCTGTCCTTGCAGTCACCTTGTCCATGGGAACATCATTACTTAACAGCAGCTGTGATTCACTTTCAGGCTCAATGCTACAAGGTAACTCCCTCCCTGAAATAACCACATCACCAGCCCCAGCTTCAGGCATGGGACCTCTCTGGGTCCCCCCAGGCTACCAGACCTTCCTTCCTGTCTCCAGGCCTGACTGCATGTAACTGCATGCACACAAGGTACTGCATTATCAGAATCATTCCCTATTAAGACATCTGCAAGGGTATCCTCAAACACACCTACTTGCTTGTTCCCTTTTTCACCCTCCCAGTCAAGGTGAAACTTGGTCAAAGATATTGGATCCTCCTAAACCTCTAACTGGTGTGAACTGCCCAAGCACGTACTGCTCTTCTTTAATCACTGCAAGCTTCACACTGGTTGTCAGAGGCTGTGTCTCTTTTAGCAGTGGCCTGTCTTCCATCCACTAAGATAGGCTACAAACTCCGGTGATTGTTTGATACCTTTGTTGTCTCCAGACAACTTACCGCTGGAAGGCAGTTATTCTAACTTACTGGTCACTCACCTTTTGTTCTCCACCTTGCTTCATCGGACATCTGTATGCTGTATGGTCCCTGTGGTTGCATTTAAAACATCTAACCATTGATCCTGGCTGTGCACCTGAACTAGTGGGTTCCCCTGTTACTTGTAGACTCTGTTGGGGTGATTTAGGTTGCCCACCATGGGTTCCCTTATATCCATGTGCAGCACTGGGTATCCCCTTCTTATGCAGTGATGCCCTACTTGCTAAGTAGAGATCCCCTTTTCTCCCCAACTCATCTGCAGTGTTACATTCTTGGTCTGCCAACCAGATTCTCTTGTCCTCAGGCAAAGTGCTAAGGGCTTGTTCCCTCACCAAAGGGTGTGCCAGCCTTTCAGAAGTGGTGACCTGACACCCACTCACCCACCTATGAAGGTAAGTGCTTAACTCAGCAATATAATCACATACTCTTTCATCTGCATTGCATCTATACTCACAAAACTTTGCTCTGTAAGCTTCAGTTTTTGACTTAAAACAGTCTAGTAAACATTGTTTTACTCTAGCATAGTTTAAACAATCAGTATCAGACAATTTAGAAACAGCAGTTACAGCTTTACCATAGAGTAAGGGGGGTCAGGAACAATACCCAGAGCTCTTGGTCAACATTATACTGTTTACATACTTTTCAAATATATGAGTAAAACTGTCAGTCACCCCCCTCTGCAAATTGTGGAAAATATTTACTGACCTTTATTGTTTCTGGGGTGTGGTTATTCCCTTCCCTGTTACCTCCATGACCCTGATGAAGGGGCAGCATTTCTCCCTCTCATGCTGACGCTACTTCTCCTTTTCTTTAGCCAACAAATGCCACAGTCTCGCTTCGGTCTTCAGTTCATGCTGCTGCTGCTTCTACTTTTCTTCAGCCTCATGTTGACACTGCTTCTCCTTTTCTTCAGCCTCTAAATGTTTGGCTTCCAGTTGCAGTCTCTTCAGTCTCCAAACGTTTGGCTTCCGGTTCAAGTCTCTCTAGCTCCAGAAGATTTTTTAAGTCCTCTGAGGGAAAGGTGAACTGTCCTGTTTAAGAAGGCTGCACATCCCCATCACCAGACTGACTATCTCCCTGGTTGCTGGACCATGCTGCAACTGTGATTAAGGCTGAAATCATATCCTGTTTAGTTAATTTGACATGCACCAGTCCTTTGGCTTCGCACACCTTGGCCAACTGGTTGTTTGTCAGCTTGCTATAATCCTCTGTTGACATCTTTGTCTGCTTTCCCTGACTAAAGTAACTAACAAAAATAAATAAAACTGTTAGGGAGGGAGGGTGACCTAATGGTTAAGGTGTTTGCCTTACAAACACAAGGTACAGGGTTTGAGTCTCACAAGGGATAATTGGCTAGGCTTAAAATGGCTCGCAAGGGCAGTTAGCTTAGTACTAATCTATGAACCTATGTTGTGAAACTGAAAGTCTGAATGTTTATTTTGTGGCTGTTGAGAGTACACATACCTTCAGTGACAATTGCTTACAGGCTACTGAAGTACAATTGATATCCTGCTGCTTTGACACCAGTAAGTGATGGGCCCTCTTTACTTGGGCCAGTAATCAAGGAGCCTTAATCCTCACTTCTGATACTGGTGAGAAGACAGTCAGTAAAACAAGGATGGTTTTACACAGTAATTTCAAATGTAGCTGTCTGCATCAAGCACAGTGCCTTTCAAGAGCACACAGGAAACACGCTGCACTGGAACTGGGCTCTGTCTCTCCAGATCCCAAAACAGACCTACCTTGGAGCACTGTGTCCCATTTCCAAGTATCTTACACACACACACACACACACAAACACACACACCCACACACACACAATTGAATATCTGATTTTTCACACCACACACATGTCTAGCCAGCTGTGTCCCCTCTCTTCAGACTATAAGGTAGATTGCTGCCACCAGTCAGATACTATAAGGCTGTTACAAATGGTAACCAATTGTACTGTGTCAAATTAATACTGATATAAATGGTAGAGTGTAACCTATGCAGTAAGGCTTATTTGAGTGGCCACTGTATCACTAAAATAAGCACAAGTACTCTCAAGATGTCAGAGGTATTCTCTAAAAGACAAGCCACAATGAAAAGATATAAAAATATTTAATAGTGGATAATAAAACATAGAACAGGAGAATACTTACTATTTAGTTACAATAAACAGCAGAGTTTCAGTCACAGGAAATATAAAAATACCACAGTTGGACAGAATGTCACAGATGCAGAAAAAGAAGTAATAAACTAATTTCACTGTATGTTTCCTAACTGAACTAAGGAGAAACTGTTCCTAGTTAACTCACTTAGTATCGCAAGGCAAGATGTATTGCTGAGATGCTCATTTCCACAAGGCAAGGTGAGGTACTACACACTGACTGAACTGTACAACTAACAACTGAATAAATGAACTGTGATAACTGACATAGATCTGTTATATCAGATTCCAAAGAAAAACAAAAACAAACAACAAACTGCTGCTGCCAGAGTTCCATCCGTCAGCTGTTTATAGAATGACATCACATCTAGTCACCTGACTCTGACACACTACACATTCAGAACTCTGTTATGATTTTGTTGCAGTATTTTTAACATAAGCAACTTTTAGAAATACATTTTTAGTACAAGGATCTGTACAAATGTGTGTGCCAGTCAAGTGACATAAGGTTTACAAAAATTCAGCCAGCCATGCTGGTGTTTGTCACACTTGCACTCTCTTACTTCTCCTGGAATAGCTGGCAATACCTCACAAAGTCACAATGTGTTTGCTTTCAGAAGTGGCACCTGTGATTCTAACCACATGGGTTCTGTCAGACAACCAGTTAGCTATTAACCGCACAATATAATGATTTATACCCAGATTTAGAAGTCTATCAGTAATGCTTGCATGGGGAGTAGTGTCAAAGGCCATGACCTGGTCTAGATATACTGTATGCACTGCATAACCATTATCCACTGCTTTGGATACTTTTTAAAGAAGTTGAGGTTAAAGTAGCAGGGCTGTCCTTTGACAAAGCCAAATTGATGGAGGGTCCAGGGATAAAAGATTTTCAATGTCCAGACTGATGAGCTCTGAGATAATGTTCTCCATAGCTTTACATATGAGGCTAGGTAGCCTTTACATACGAGGTTGGATACCCACACCTCCAGGCTGGTGGCAACTCATGAAGCATCAGAGACCATTCAGGTGCAATTAACCATAGGCAAAACTGCTCTACAGTTTGTAGCATGTTACAGGCCACCCTCTCAAACTCAGGAACCCCACACAGCCTTCCTGAAGACACTGGAGAGTATAAATGTCTCTCCAAACACCATCATATTGGGTGACTTCAACTACCCAAACATAGACTGGGAACATTACTCAAGCCCCAATACCCTAGCCCAAAGGTTCCTGGAGTTCATAAACTCAAATGCTATGGAACAACTTGTCACCATTCCCACAAGAGGTGAAAATATACTAGACCTGATCATCACAAACATGGGGACAAAATGCTCCACACCGGAAGTATATCCCTCATTGGTGAGATCAGACCATAAACTAATCTCACTGGAGATCCACATCCGCCCACCCCCAACAAAAAAGACCACAGTGAAGAACTTCTCAAAAGCCAACTTCACACTTCTTAACACTGGTATGGTATCCTTCAAGGCCCCTGAGCCATTGGAAACCACAACCCACGCTGCTGAATCCCTTACAAATACTTTCTACGAGCACCTCCAGGATTGCATGGATCAAGCAATCCCAAATAAAATCAAGACCCTTTCCACCAAAGGCAAGCGCCTGATCTGGTGGACCCCAGCCATAAACAAACTTTACAACAAGAGGAGAAAGCTACTACAAGATAGAGCAAAATCCCTAAAAGGGAAGACATCTCTGACCAATACTAGTAAAACACTACGATCACTCATAAAATCATCCAAGGCCAACTTTGAGAGAAAAATCGCCAAGGACTCAAAAGACAATCATAAGGCCTTCTTTAGCTATGTTAGAAATCTGGGTGGAAACTCCCAGATATGCTCAGAATTAGTCCAAAATGATACAAAAATCACTGAACCCACAGACATTGCAAACATACTGGCAGACAGGTTCAGTGAAAATTTCTCCCTCCCTCCCCCAAAAGGAGAAATATCTATCCCAGCAGAGTGTAGCCTCCCAATCATCTCAAATGCCCAGGTGAGAGCTGCTCTCTCTAAAGCTAAAAACACAGCATCAATGGGACCGGATGGTTTCCCGGCTGTGTGCTACCGAACTCAATGAGGAACTAAACCCACACATAAGGCTGCTGTTTAATCTTAGCCTTACCACAGGATACGCACCCAAAGAGTGGCGACGGCAACTGTGGTCCCACTCCACAAAGGCGGTGCTTCTACGGACCCTGGTAATTACCGCCCCATAAGCTTAACAAGCCTGGTCTGCAAAGCTATGGAGAGGATCATAATGGAACTCATAAATAAAGACATAGGGGACCTACAGACATTGGATCCTACCCAATTCGGCTTTGTCAAGGGCAGATCATGCCTCTTGAACTTGGTCGACTTTTTTGAAACAGTCACCAAGGCCATTGATGAGGGTAAGGCAGTTCACACAGCCTACCTTGACCTTGCAAAAGCTTTGACACAATACCCCACTCGGGTATCATAGAAAAGCTCACCAGCTTAAATGTAAACCCATATGTCACAAGATGGGTTGCAAACAGGCTCAAGGACAGAACCCACAGGGTTAGAGTTGCTGGTGCCATGTCAGACTCCAAGCCGGTCACAAGCGGTGTCCCACAGGGCTTAGTCCTGGGCCCCTCTTGTTCGGCATCTACTTTTCAGAAGTGCAGGCAAACATAGGAGGATTGTGGCTGACAAAGTTTGCAGATGACTGCAAACTGGGCCATAGTTGAAAATCCATCAGACACAGATATCCTTCAGAGAGGTCTCATAGAAATGGATAACTGGTGCCAGAGCCATGGCCTTAAGCTAAACGCCAAAAATGTATAGTCATACCCTTTGGTAAAAACAAGGTAACCCCAAGTTACCACATAGGTGGCAATCCATTAAGCACAGAAGAGGTTATCAGGGACCTGGGGACCCAAGTTGACAGTAACCTTTCTTTGACAGTCACATTGCCAAAGTGGTTAGGAGGACCTTCTACATTGCCCACCTGATTATGAAGGGATTCACATCCAGATCAAGGGAGGTCATTGTTCCCCTGTACTCTTCACTTATCAGACCAATGATTGAGTACAATGCCCCATTCGGAATGTATCTTACCCGACACCTGCAGCAATTGGAAAGACCCCAAAAGTTCCTCACCAAAAGGATAAAGGGGCTCAAAAATATGCCATATGCTGCCCGACTGAAGAACCTCCAGCTCTATTCAGTCGCATACCGTCTGCTCAGAGGTGACCTGTGCCTGACATACAAGGCCATGTCCAACCCGAAATTAATGGACATGCTCCACCTTAAAAAGTCCAAATCCACCAGAGCCACAAGAGCAAGAGACTTAAACCTCAACACGGATATAAATAGGACGTGCTGGAGGGACAGATTCATCACCCAGAGACTCCCTATGCTGTGGAACAGAATCCCGGTCCATGTGAGACAGAGCACCTCGCTGGCTCTGTTCAAGAGGAATCTTGACCAGTGGATGGGAGATCGTAGGTTTACCCCAGGGATCATCTCTGTATCACTGCTGGACAGAGGCACGGCAAACTAATGGATATAGTATTCTTTAACCTAAGGGGTGGTGAAAGCCACACAACTCTGGCTAGGCTTATAAATGCCCTAGGGCAGATAGCCTAGTATGAACCTATGAACCTAGTGAGACTAGTTTTACTTCATTTTCTGAAGCACGGTTTTCTTGAAGCTAGGTGGTCTCGCACAAACTGTCAACATCAGCAGACAGGCATCTGCAAATGTCAGTACTTTTGACTGCAGATGCTTAATTTCCCACCCATGCAGATGTCAGAATGCAGCAGAACCTATAATAGTGGTTCTGCCACCAGGATAGATGTTTAGAGTATAAGGGGAAGTCCTTGGTTCATACTTTGCTGTATGGGTAAAGGATGAAAGAGAGCATTATTTGCCAGTGTACAGGCAGTCCTCTGGTTAAGGACAACATTCGTTTTTTAGACTGTCAAGTCAAATTTGTATGCAAGTTAAAAAAGTGGATATATGGTTCTTATTAAATGTGTCTTAGTCAAATATTTGCCTCAGTCTAGTATTTATTTTACTTTTCTTTGCATATAAAACACTTTAGAAACACTTCCAAACAAAAAAAAATCTTAAATACAATACTGTGTACTGTAGCTATGCTTCCTTACTTCCTATGAGGTATGCTTCCTTACTTCATAGGTTCATAGGTTCATAATAGGCTATCTGCCCAAGGGCATTTATAAGCCTAGCCCATAGTTATGTGGCTTTCGCCACCCCTTTAGTTTGAATAAAAACTATGCCTATCATTTTGCTGTGCCTCTGTCAAGCAGTGACACTGAAGTAATCCCTGGGGTATATCTGCGATCTCCCATCCATTGGTCAAGATTCCTCTTGAACAAGGCCAGAGAGGTGCTCTGCCTCACATGTACCAGGATTTTGTTCCACAGCATAGGGAGTCTCTGGGTGATGAATCTAGGTTTAAGTCTCCCGCCCTTGTGGTTCTGAGGGAAATAGATTTTTTGAGGTGAAGCATATTCATCAAATCTGGGTTTGACATGGCCTTATATGTCAGGCACAGGTCACCTCTGAGCAAGCGGTATGAGACTGAATAGAGCTGGAGTTCTTTCAGTCGGGCAGCATAAGACATATTTTTGAGACCCTTTATCCTTTTGGTGAGGAACTTTTGGGGCCTTTCAAGCTGCAGCAAGTGTCTGTTCAGATACATTCCGAACTGGGCATTGTACTCAATCATAGGTCTAATGAGTGATGAGTACAGGGGGACGATGACCTCCCTTGATCTAGATGTGAATCCCTTCATGATCAGGTGGGCGATATAGAAGGTTTTCCTAACTACTTTAGCAACATGAGTGTCAAACGAAAGGCTACTGTCAACCTGGGTCCCCAGATCCCTGATGACTTTTTCTGTGCTTAGTGGATTGCCACCTATATGGTAGCTAGGGGTAACCTTGTTTTTCCCGAAGGGTATGACTATGCATTTTTTGGCGTTTAACTTCAGGCCATGGCTCTGGCACCAGTTATCCATTTCTGTGAGGCCCTTCTGGAGGATATCTGTGTCAGATGCGTTTTCGACTATGGCGCCCAGTTTGCAGTCATCTGCAAAGTTTGTCAGCCATAACCCTCCTGTGTTTGCTTGTACTTCAGAAAAGTAGATGCCGAACAAGTGTGGACCCAGGACTGAGCCCTGTGGGACACCACTTGTGACAGGCTTTGAGTCTGACATGGCTCCAGCAACTCTGACCCTGTGGGTTCTGTCACTTAGCCAGTTTGCAACCCATCTTGTGATGTATGGGTTTACATTCAAGCTGATGAGTTTTTCGATGATACCTGAGTGGGGTATTGTGTCAAAGGCCTTTGCCAGGTCGAGGTAGGCTGTATGGACTGCCTTTCCCTCATTTAATGGCCTTGGTGACTGTCTCAAAAAAGTCAACCAAGTTTAAGAGGCAGGATCTGCCTTTGACAAAGCCAAACTGGGTTGGATCCAAAGTCTGCAAGTTCCCTATGTCTTTATTTATGAGTTCCATTATGATCCTCTCCATGGCTTTGCAGATAAGGCTTGTAAAGCTAATGGCCGTATCAACAAAGCTGGTTTAAGACATGTGGTTATTAAATGCAATGTTTGAGGACTTCTTCACGCACACACACACACACACACATCTCAACTGTACAGATTTTTGCAGAATGTCCAGATTTTTGCCTCATATTTTTGGTCCATTTTTCATAAATTGTGGTGGTTTAACAAAAGTCTCTCAACTGTACAGATTTTCACAGAATGTCCAGATTTTTGGCTTATATTTTTGGTCTGTTCTTCATAAAAATCCGTGTCTTTCTAACAAATTACTGAGATGTCCTAAGGACTGAATTCACAAAATAATGACATACATTTGAGTTTCAGACTTCAAATCTGACAGAAAATGTATGTTAAAATGAACCCTGTTACTCTCGCGACTTTCTAAGCTTATAAGAGTAATGTTTAAAATATGTCCCTATTTTTGGCCTTTGTCCCCCATTTTGTCAGTCTTTCTCCAGATTTCTTGCACTGACCGGTTGATAAGTATGTTAAAGACTGAAGTTAGAAAATAATGACAGACATTTGAGTTTCAGAATTTATAGCCTTCAGGAAAATTGATGCTAATGCAAAACATGTTACACTGTCAACTTTCTAAGTTTGTAAGAGCAATATTTATTAAAATTGTCCCCATTTTTGGGCATTTGTCTCACTTTTATCTATGGTTTTGTCAAGATTTCTTGCTCTAAGAGCTTTAGAGGTATTACACACACACACACACACTTCCTCATTCATACCTGCATTCATTCACACATCACTCTCACTCTCCTGATCTGTCTCACACACACACACACACAAACTTCCTCATTCATACCTACATTCACTCACACATTATTGTCTTTGGATCTTACACACACACACACACACACACACACACACACACACACACACACACACACACACGGGCAGCTTTGACAATTTTTTTTTTTTACATTCTTTCCGACATTGTGGCAACCCGTTTGTATCTATGGGTTGTTCGGATGTTGGATGTCCGTAACCCGGAGACTACCTGTAGTGCTTTTGCACAGCAACTGAAATGACATGATGAATTTTGAGTGTATTTCATACAGGACTTTCCATAAGTAATTCTATTCAAGGTATTCACAGCCAACAAAGAAAGCTGCACTTAAAAACAGTGCAGTAAATAATCTGTGATTTTTATTCGTTTTCACAAAACCTGTTTGAGCAGACTTGGGAAGTGATATCAGTATTCAAGGCAGTGAGAATATGCTGAGAAATGCAGCATATGTGAAAATGAAGGATATTTGGCAATAGCTAGCAGAAATACACAGGTTCTTATTCAGTTAGGAAATTACCATAGTAGCTGAGATTTTAGCAGAGGGCATTATATCATAATTAGTTTCCACTTCTTGCAGTTGTTGCTAAAAGGTTGAGTAGGCTGCTTTGAGCACATCCTATATATTTTAGTTGGTAATTTGTCAATTTCCTGGACCCTTATTTAGTGACCTGACATTTATAGCTGCTGAAAGGTCTCTTCTGAATCCTTTGTACGAGTAGTGAAGATAGCAGGGAGTTGTCCTTACTTAACTTTTGAAAGCATTCTTTTTGATGCCCTGTGGATGGTACTGTTATTCTGCACATATGCGTTTTCTCAAAGGATTAACCAGATCCTAGTCCTCCTAGAGGTAGGTTCAAACTTCCCGCAGCTCTCGGGGCTTTGCAGATGTGGAGATCATTCATTAGAAAGGGTTCATTCTCATTCTGTTACTTTGTTTTTGCTGAGAGTTTGTGGACTGGGAAATGTGCAGTCCAGCTGACACCCCGAGGGATACATTTTGAAATGCTAGCAGTTCCTTTCTCTTGAGTAATTATCCTTGGCCTGAGTAGGGGAGCAGCCTCAACCCAGAGTCATCCATTCTAGGATTGGGGTACTCTGAGCTAACGTTTTATCTCCTTAGAGTCTTGCCCCACCCTGTCATGTCTGCTGCATGGCTGTGGTTGACAAGGAGCCTGTGGGCAAACCTAAATTACAACCCAGGCACAGGACAGCAGATAGTTGGTGGGTACTAGGCACCAATGTGGAATTTCACCCTTAGTACTTTTATTTGCAGGCATAAAGCCCAGCTGTGTTGTTCTCCTCGTGAGCAAACCCAGATTAATGAGGTCTGAGATAATGTGCTCCATAACTTTACCTATGAGGCTAGTGAGTTTACTTTTACTTCATTTCCTGAAGCACAGTTGCTTTCTTGAAGCTATGTAAAACATAGCCAAGGTGGTCTCGCACAGAGTCCTCCATATGCATAATGCTTGCTTGTGTGAGTCTTTGATCTGGTTTTGGAGTTGTTGAAGGATGGAGGGGTCCCTTCCTCTTTTGACTTTCCTTAGGAGTTGGCACAGAAGGTCTTCATTGATGAATAAGAAAAACTTCTTGAGTCATTTGGTTCCTTTGACTAGTCCTTGGATGTGCTCTTTAATGAATTCAGAGGCTCATACATGCTTATGAGGCTTTTGATCTGTGAGGATCTTTAGAAGCCATTCCCATGAAGTTTTTAGCCCTTGTATATTTAAGTATGGATAGCCCCGAGATGAGCAGAGCAGTTATACGACTGTCTCTATCCAAGAGGGACAAGGCTGCTAAGACAAGAATGAGTTTGTGAGTACTCCTTCATTCAGCCAGACTACATTTGAATAGTGTATTGGAAGTGTTTTGATTTATGTGGCAGAGAAGATGATTCCAGAGAAGTGGTATCCTCTGTGATACATATGATGAATATCTATTTAACATGTTCTATTTATGTTGCAATTTTGTGCCACCACTGGACTTGCAAATATGCAATAGATCTCAGGATACAGTCTGAGGCTTTATATATGAGGCAGAGATCACCCCTCAGTATTATGTGTGACACAGAGAAGAGTTAGGTGTTGCTTCTAAGAAGAGAGGGTTTTCTGGCAGGTGCTGCTTACTTCCTGCCTTGGGCTGTGCCTGGAGTTTAGTACCTGCAAGCTTTCCAGTTGTGTCTTCCATGGACCCAATCTATTTAGATGATATCTTGGTAGTTATACAGCGCTCTTGCTATACTGCTTTCCCTCCCCCAAAAGACTGATTCTTTGAATCAGCTATACATTTGATCTATCCAGGTACCATTTTTTACTGTTGAAATGTATACTGGGTCACTAAAATCCCTCAGTGAATTTGGGATCAGACAGTACCTCTCCTTGACTTTCTGCATGGCTATGCAAATGGGTCCCATGTGATCTGATGTCTCTTGAATTTAATAGATGCTTCAGTTGGACTGGCAAACTCTGCAGTATGTCTGGGCAGAATGGTGTTGCTTTCATTGTATTGTATAGTATTATAATGTTAGGTTCTCCTTATGAGAAGAGAGGGCTTTCTGGCATGTATTGCTGTCAGTGTGAGATACCTTTCTTGGTACATGGTAAGCCTTCTCCGAGTGTCCTCTTCCTCTCCACCTTACTCCCACTCTTTCTAGAAAAGGATGAGGCTCCATAAGTGTCCAAGGCACATAGCCAAGTATTGATTTAATAGCTTTACATTTGTAATGATGAGGCACCCTTACAGATGTTCATTTAATTGTCAGTGCTGTTTTTTTCCTGGCTTTGAGTGGGTTGTTGGAGTGTAGTGTATGTCCTGTCTTCATGCATGCAGAAGCCTACTGCTTGGAGGTGCAGGAGGTGGGGGTCACCTGTTTGATTTTTTTCACCATTTCTTTGGTTCCTTCCTATTCCTTTTTCTTCCTTGGTTTTCTTTGTGGAGCTGTTACTGCATAGGCCTAGGCTTGATTTTTGAAAGTGAAGTGGAGGCAGCTTACCTTCGTGTAGAAGAAGAAGGTCCCACTTTCCTTTCATCAGACTCAACAGTTTGCTAAGTTTAGTCCTTCTCTGAAGGGTCTACCACCTCTTCGTAAGGGTGTTTGAACATCTGTCACCCTCCTTAAAGGGTGAAAGAGGGAACAAGTGGGATGCTGGGCTTTCTGTATTCTTGGGATCTTTTTCTGGAATTCTCTGCATGTCTCTGGATGGGCAACACTCCCTTTTGGTAAAAAACTGTTAGACTCATAGGATCTTCCCAGGAATTGATCACTTCAGCTAAAGGGTGAAGTAGATGATGTTCTTTGTATCCGAAGTAAGGGTACTGATAGTAGGTTTCCTTGTTGCGAGATTTCTGGAGGGATGGTTGAGCTTCCCAGGAGGATACTCCTCCATTTCCTCTAGTTTTTAATTGGGATAACTGAATGGGATGCTGGGTCCCCAAGGGCCTCCCTTTCAGATGGCAAGCTTTTACTCATTAGGCCATTTCTCGTTCTTTTCAGAGGACCATAGTTATCTATGCTACTACACTGATAACAAGTGGAGGCAAGGCTATATTTTCAGTTCAGTACAAGTCCTGCCCCTTCGCATTCCCATGTTGCAGGCTGACTGCCATGGAGTCATATTTGGACCTTGTAGTACTGGCTGAAGGTTGAGGCCCCTGTTGATGAGTGGAAATCACACAGTGGACCTTCACATTTTTGCCTTTCCTTGTCCCTTTGGCTATTTGTAGCTGTTGCACGGAAGGTGGGTTTTGCTCAGGCTCCTTTAGTTTCTTTAGACCAGTATGTTGTGCTCCTAGATGGAGTTAGAATGACCAGGGCCTTTTGTGTCTTGATAGATGTGTTATAAATGTTGTGTTGTGACTTTTAGGGCAATGGCTCATTCTGCCCCCCCTTTTTTCTTCTAAAGCCATATTGCCCTGTTTACGCATAGACTTAGTTGCTGTAGTAGTTCTCATCAAGAAAAAGTATCCATATATGTGTTGCTGTAAACAACTTCTCCTGGTTCTTGAAGAGGGAGGGCTGCATTTTTGTCTGAATTAGGACTGGGTCACTCCAGGGATGTGCCATTCACACTTTCTAGGGAACCATACCCTTTCTTCTAGATTAGTAGAAGGTTATTTTACCATTGTTTAGTTAGGGAGGTCATCATTCTATAACAGATTCCATACTTAATCTTATAGAAATCAAGGACACTGCTGATTCTTGCCTTCAGACCCATTCCAGTAGTGGCCAAGTGGGGGTTGCATTCAGCCAGTAGCCTTGTATCTGTTTTGAGAACTTGCTGAGAGTCTTCACAGTATGTTCTTTCTTTTCAGGGTTAGAGCTTACTTGTTTTTGTTGCCTGGCCAAGGTTTTTCTTATTCTTATCCCATCTGTTCTTCCAGGTGAGTTTAGAGGAGGAGGAGGAGGCTATGAATTGTGGGGAACAGCTTTCTTTTCTCAACATTTAGTGCCAGTGCTTTGTATCACTTTAGGTTTCATGGCAGTGTTCTGTCCTGGATTCCTGATATAAGGCAGGTTTTGAGCCTAGCTGTGAGTTGTCAGGTTCCTTCCTTGAGAAGTGAATTTTTATTTCCCCAGTGGAGATCTTTCTCCTGCAAGGGTCTTGAACTTCCTTTTTCACTGGGTTGCCTTTCCTCTCTTGGGCTAGTTAGCTTGATGGACTAAGTTTGTTTGCGGATAATCTCCCTTTTTAGTGGTTTTATCTCATCCTAAGGGTCCCGGTGCTCCGTACTTGTGGACAAAGATCCTTTGTCACACTACATTGGGAGGAAGTTTCCTTCTCATTCCCATTTTTTGGGAAGATGGTCTCTTTCCCCAAGGCAGTCCGTCTGATCTCTGTCTCCCTGGAGTAGCAGCCTTATGAGGGTCAGTTCTTCTAATGTAGTTTTGGTTACATGGTTTGATTTATCTCCCAGTGCCAGGACATTGATGGATCTTTGTTGGTCACTTATTTATTGTTCTAAGCAGTTGTTGAGTGGCACCATCTTCCAGCCTTGGTGGCAGTCATTTCCATTGCACTAGATGTAACTAGCTCTTAGCAGCAGTGATCTCTGCAGCCCTTTTGGATTTGTTAGCATCTCCCCCCAGAAATTGTCATCCTGTCCAGATGAATGGAGTCATACCACTTAGGACTAGGCTAGATGTCAGCCTTTCTTGCTGATTCTGTTGTACTTCATTTCCTTTCTCTGTGATGGGTTACTGCTTGGGAATCAGCCCAAATATGAAACCCATCAAGAAAGGTCCTATAAATTAGATACATCAGATATATTCTTAAGCCATGGGTTGAACTAAGAAAAGGGCACTTTTTGATGGGTCGGGGATACTATCCATGGGTTTTTCTTTGTCAGATATGTATGTGTTGGTAAACCATTTGTTAGCAAAAAGAGTGTCAAAAAGTCACTATTTTTGACTTGATTGGTAGATGTCTTACTAGCAAGTGTCACCAGGTGCAGTGCCTTATGTATAACAAATAACCAAAAAATAAAGCTAATGCGCTAAACAATGAGCATCACCATGATTTAAACCACTCCTTTAATAAACCAAAGTAAAATCCATTTAAAATATTGAGAGCTTTCATCCCAAATAAACTAGGGACTTTTCAGAATACAAAAAACATACCTCCCATCTCTTAAATACATACACCCATACTCATTAACCAATTTAAATAACCAATTAAATAATTAAATATGGACAGCATTACTAAACAGTTAACCCCTCATACAGGTACACAATAAAACAACGTAAAAACACGTATAAAAATGTATATGTTTAAAAAATACATTAAATACTTCGACCCTGTGCCTTCAAAGAATTATAAACAACTAGCCTATTAAACTATTTTATTTAATTTAAGAATATAGAAAAAATGTATCCAAAGACAAGATCACCCCTTCAACCATTAGTGCCCACAACTTATTAGCCCTTGTCTTCAATACTGGCACAATGGATATAGTGTCATTCAGTCCTGGAGGAAGCATTACACCCACCCTCAGTAGCCAAAAAAGTTCTTTATTGTGTAGTGCATTCTTCCAGTCTCCCCCTCAGGGGTCCATATGGATCTGATCAATAATCTCAAATGTATATTTTGTAAAATTCCTACATATTATGGAATGTTTGTACAATGCATTATTTTCCTTCCTATTAGTAATATCTTATAATTGCTCATAAATTTTCATTTTTAATGCATGTTCCATTTGAGTCTATATTATATCATCGAACACTTAAAAACGCAAACGATGAATAATCGACCCCATATAAGTGAAAGCTTACAATCTCTAAAGCTTAGAACAGCGATTTTTTTCCAAGGGAAAAAAAATCGCTGTTCCAAAAAAAAAAATCGAAATAATACATAAAGTGGGGGGCTTTGCCCCCACACCACCCCTACTTAAATATACCAACTCCGAGATTGCACTACAGTGCCGAAAACAGCAAAGTAACGGAAGCGGCTAAGCAAATTCTTTCCCTGGGAAAGAATTTGCTTAAAATCCACTTCGCTATTTTGCCTTTTTGTTGTTTTAAGTTCGACCAAGACGCATTCAATAGAATGCGTCTTTGGTCATCTAATAGGAACCCGTTCTGTTCTACCAATATAATAACTTGTACACTTTTCACATTTGGCCAAGTAGACTATTCTACTTGTATTGCAATTACCTTTCAGAAAACAAATTTTTGTTTTCAATAAATTGTGTAATGTAATCTCAGTTTCCTTGGTAATATATTTACATTATCTACAGCCACCACAGACAACTGTACCCTTATTTCTTTAAAATGATTCAATTTATTCTCGAATAGCGTCTTAAAATTAGCCTCAGTTTTAGTAATAACAATGGTTCAACTCCGACCATCTTATAAATCTCAGGATTTGCCTCAAAATTATATCATTTCTTTCTAATCACTTCCTTGATCTCTTTTAACTATTGATTATACTGTATAACTCAAGCTTTCTTGTAAGCTTATATCTCGGAAACCCTCATGTTGCAGTCTAATCCAGCACCTAGGAGGGGCTTATACCTACCACCCAAAAACTTCTTCAACAGTATTATTTACAAAATTCTTAGGTTAGTCCCTAGCAAAAAACATATTTCCTAGTGTTAACAATCCAGCCTTAATTTTGTCATGGTGCGAGGTCATCATGGCTATCCAAATTGCTTGCTCCTTAACCAAACTCCTTTTCTGTGCTAATGGATGACTACTAGAACAATGTAAGAATTACAATAAGTACTCTTACGATAAAAATTAGACTTAAAACCATCTTGACAAAGCAAAATAAGTGTATCCAAATAACTAATCTTTTCAGAATTGCACTTGTAAGTGAATTTAAAATATTTTGTAGTATTGTTACTATATTTAACAAAATTGTCAACCTCTTGTTTAGTATCTTTCCACAAAATAAAGATGTCCAAAAAAACGTAAATAGTAGTGTAGCATAAGGGAGTGCTGCACTCCTGACCATGCCATCCTTCAGATGGAATGTTCAACAGATATACCACCTACCTGAGTTGTTGCTAGTTCTGTTGGCTGTAAAAGTGCTCATGTTACTCATCAAGCAAAGACTAGAAGAATTTCCCTGGCAGTGCCATACCTAGCATATTTTACCCTCTGACCAGAGTTTTTTTTTCTAACACCTCCTCTGTGACATTTACTTTTAGTAATAATCATAAAATGAAACAGCATAATGGACAACAAGGAGCAAGCTAGATGCAGTGATAAAATCCCAAAAAACTCAACCATCATACAGGAAGGCTTGTTCCAAACAATTAACTAGTGTTAAAAATGCAGTATCTTCACCTTTGGAAAGTAAAGTGCAACTTTGACAGCACACCCCAAGAGCTGGCCCAGTGGTTTGGGATTTGGTAATTTATGTTGACAGTTGACCCCAAATACTATTAGGAACAGATCAAGATGAAGCAAACTTAGGGACATTCTGCAAAATCGGAAACCGTTTCATCTTGGTTTTACATACAGCAGTAAGGAAGTAAGTGATGAAGGGAGGGTAAGGAGGTATAAGGAATGAAAAGATACCTCTTCTCATTTAGAGGTATAGTTTATTCTGGATCTGAACAAGTATATAGCCAGATTTTAGCTAGGAAGTCTTTCAGAGTGGTTTTGAAAGATGGAAGGGATGGTATAGCCCTGATGGATACAAGTAAGGAGTTCCAGGCCTTAGCAACCTTGTACCAGTACAGATAATGCCCAGCAGATTTGCTACTTTTGTAGACTGGAGTTTTTGGTCACTGGATCGCAATGACCAACTGGGAACATAATTGTGTTTAATGTTTTTTAGTGCTGGACAGGCAGATGGATGCTGGATAATTTTATAGGTGGTAAAAAGTTGTGTATATATTAGTTGATGTGGCAGTAGTAACCAGTTTAGGCTTTTCAGTGCTATACAGTAGTGGGTTCTGAAAGGCGTAAGTGCTGCAAATTTAGCAAATTTTAATTTTTTGAAACCTGGAGATTAGTAAGGATGGGAGCACCATAAAGAAGTGTGGGGAGGAGATGATTAGTGGCAAGTTTAGTTTTAGTTGCAGCAGTGAGAAAGTTTTTTGGCTCTGTAAAGCGTCTCTAGTTTTTGAGAAGTTTTTCCTTATGCAGTTTTATATATGCAGGTCGAATGTAAGACCATCCACTATCACCCCTAATAGTTTGTTATGAGAAGGGCCTTCAGTAGTTGTATTATCAAGAGTGGTTGTATTATCATGGGATAGAGATTTGGGGGGGGGGGGAGTAGTTTAATTTTTTTGGGTTGAGCATGAGTTGAGTTATAAAGCCATGTTTCAGTCCCTGGTAAACTTCCCGAATAATTATTTGGAGGTGTACCATTTTGTCAGATGTGCAAATGAGAGTGGAATCATCTGCATGTTGTATTAAGGTGCCCTGTTCTGTGGAAGTATAGAAGGTATTTGTGAAAATGTTAAAGGAAGGTACCAAAGATGGAGCTTTGTGGTGCACCTGTGGTGACTGGGGGGTAAAAAGAGAGTGTGGAGTGCCATTTTACTGAATGATACCTATTGGAAAGGTAGTTTTTGAACAGCAGAAGAGTGGGCTGAGAGGACCTAGTGAAGATATGTGAAGTAGAAGTTTTGCTGTGACAAACAGTGTCAAAGGCTTTAAATAAGTCTAGAAATAAGGAAGAAACTAGTTTGTCATTATTTCTCATTTACTCAGTATCTGTATAGGTTAGAAGTGCAATTCTAGTACTATGGGAAGGATGGAAGCCATGTTGTGTAGGGGAGAAGAGTTCTTCCTGCAGGATATAGTCTAGCAATTGTTTTTGGATACATTTTTCAAGTATTTTGGCTAGGGGTGATAACATTGCTATAGGTCCAAAGTTATTAATGTCTGTTGAATTTCTTCCTTTGTGCAGAGGGATAATATATGACTTTTTCCAGAGAGAGAGAATGTGGGATTCCTGGATTGACCTAGTTATAAGGATTGAGACAGGATAGCCAGTTCTACTGGATGCTAGTTTTAAGTACTTGCTTGGAAGGCTGTCAGTTGAAGAAGAACACAGTTTGTTGAAGAGTAGTTTTATATAGAATGTCGGCACAGGTTTGAAGGTGAAAGTGGATATAGCGATTATGTGGTTGTTGAGTAGGGTTAGGATTAGATGTTAAGGAATCCTTAGTTATAGATGCTATACTATCTGCAGAATAAGATTGGACCTGTATTGCAGTTTTGAGTGGTGATTTATCGGGAAAGGGGTTTGGGTTTAATTTTTGGCTGGGATGTAAGACTTCTTTAATGGATGTCCAAATTTTTTTAGGGTTGTGTTTAGTATTATTCTGAAAGTTATTATACTATAGTTTTTTGTCTTAATTTATTTGCTTTTTATTACGATTGCGAGGCATTTTGAAGTTTTTAAGATATTGAGGTGTTTTATATTTTTACCATTCTTGTCATGCTTTTTCTCAATCTAGCATTGGTACTTTACTCTTTTTGGATTGCCAAATTGCATTATCTGTTTTTTGTCCTCTTCCTTCTAGGAGGTGCAGGGCTGTTTAGGATATTTAGAAAATTAGTTCCAATTAATAGGTGATAGTGTAGTAATGAACATTTCTGGGTTAAACTTTAAAAGGTTAAGTGTTGTTTTATAAATATGCTGTTTAATTGGATGTGTGAGATGTCTAGTCATATAGATTGTGAGATGATCACCAAAAGAGTCTGACATTGTACCTGCTAGGGTTTAATATTAGGATCTAGTCTAATAGAGAATGTGATGTCTTGCTATAATGTATGGAGCTGTTAATTAGTTGTGTGAAACAATATAAGTTCATGCTAGATGTAGCAAGGTTAATGATCACCTAATGATTTTTTTTTTCTTGGGGAAATGATATGGATATCCAGTGTAGAATATCTTCCAGTATATCTGTATTGTCACTAGGAGGGATATAAAGAAGAATAATACATATGTATTTATAATTATTTATTTTGGGGGAAGCTGTAAGAAACACTGCTAAACTGAATTTTCATGTTTGTTGTAAGGGGAAATGTGATAGGGACCGGGAAATATTAAAGCAATATCACCACCTTTCCTCTTTATACAGTCATTACAGATGATGGTATAGCCAGGAGATATAACTTTTTATGCTGGGTTTAAACCAAGTTTCAGCTACAGGAAGAACAGGCTTATGTAGGGTAATCCAGGCATGTAGTTCCACAATTTAATTTCTTGTACTTCTAACATTTATTGTTGCAAAAATTAGATCACCAGGGTTGGAGACTGGCTTCTGTTTTGTTATAGAAGTGTGTGGAGAGAATTAACTTTGTGTTCATTGTGATAAGTGGTGCCAGGAATGGGGTGTATATCTCTTCAAAGAAAGATATTAGTACATTGTAGAATTTGCATAATTGGGTGGCACAGTGTGCAGCAGTTAGTGTTGATTTCTCACAGCAACATGTTCTCCAGTTCAATTCTTTGCTGGGGTGCCTTCTGTGTGGAGTCTGTATGTTCTCCCTGTGTTCATGT
Organism: Protopterus annectens; assembly: GCF_019279795.1. Lineage (NCBI taxonomy): Eukaryota > Metazoa > Chordata > Ceratodontiformes > Protopteridae > Protopterus > Protopterus annectens. The sequence continues at coordinate 352,132,081 of NC_056733.1, read as the reverse complement.
GAGTTTCCTCTAGGTCCTCCGGTTTCCTCCCACATTCCCAAGACATGCTGCAAGTGGATTGGACATTCTAAATTGGCCCTAAGTGTGATTGTGTGCATGTGTGCGCCTTTTGAGGAAGGTTGGGCACTGAGATGGCAACTCAACATCATAAAACTCTACTGCCACTCATTCTGCGGAATGATGATCTGCTATGGCGACCTTTAATGGGAGCAGCCAAAAGGAGAAGAAAAAGAAGAGTAGAATTATGCATACTTGTTTTTTGGAGAGGATTCTTGCACTTATTTTTGTTTTAGTTTGAGTTGAAGTGCAACTAATCAGCCTATAATATTTGGAGTAATGATAAGGGACAATATTAAATAGGTTTGGTGCAATATGTGGAGAGTGTAAAGAAGTATGGAGAGGCAGATGAGACAGCGTTGGAGAGATCCTGTGATATATTATTGAGTCATAGTGAGATGAAAGATGGCACAGTAGGAGAAGATTAGAGAATAAGCTGTAGAGTAGCATAATTACCTACATGAATCTATATTTTATAGATGTCAGGTAGTGGGGAAATAGCAAGACAGAGATTCAGCGATGGTGGATTCTGAAAGCTGGAAGAGGACAGGTGAGGACAAAAGTATTTTCTGTAAAAGAAGAGAGGTTGGTTGTCATGGTATCTTCTCTGGAATGTAAGGAATAGAGGGGTATTAAAGGGTAGAGTATAGTAATGTATTAAAAATAAGAAGAAAGTAGGGTTTATTTGGAAAAAGAAAAAGATACAATGTGGAATATTTGGGTACTGTTAGGGAAGGTTGTGATTATGAATGGGTGTAGTGCAAAGCAGAAGTGTATGTATAGAAGTAGTACAGTCATTGGGAAGGATTTTGGAAAAGAAGCACAAGGGAGATGAGTATGTAGGAAGTCTGATATTAAAGTAAGAGGTAGTGGGTGGGAATTGGGGGCAGGGTAGCAGTTTTCCCACCCTTTGATCAATTTACAGCTAAGATCAATCAGTTTGTAGCCAGAACAAAGCAGCTAACAAAGAGATGCAAGTAAAACAGCTTGTCTGTCATTTCCTGAGTCTAAAACACTAGCATATGCAGTATAGTCTGCTGGTTAAGCAAAAGGGGACAGTGGCCGACTTAGTAAGCAATCCTTAGTGTGCACGGACTATTTCACAGAGATTTTCAGTCGCATTGTAGGCAAGTATTTAACTGATTAAAGTTAAAAAGCAAAATTATACAATGACCCCCCCCCCCCCATTAATATTCTAAATCGTGCACTCTGGCTTCACCCTCGTGACCAAACCACACCAACCATGGGTAAATCCAGCATTACCCACACCCAGGCGTGGGTTATTGCTTAAAGGTTCTTCATGGTAAATATGCTTACATTAAACACTGACAACATTCTGAGTAAACTTGTAGGTGTAGGGCCTTGTGGCAGAGTTCCTGCAATATTGAGGTCAGATGTGCTGACCATAGGCTCTGCTGTGTGAAGGAAGATAGTGACTGAGTGTAAGAGGATACAACACTGAGGGGATATTGAGAAATACATTCTACTGAATGTATTGGCAGATAATGATTGTTGGGGAAATAATGCCCTTCTAGGGGTGTAGAGATACTCTTTCTATCTAACACCTCGGGCCTCACAACACCCTTGGATGGATGCCAATTCCCCAGTAACCCACATCTTGTTATGCATTATTGGTTGCTTATTTAATACCAAGATATTTTTATTGCACCATTAGAAGTTTAGTATACTCTCCTAGATATGTGCTTTGCAGTGCCCTTTTATGTGAGTAGGACATCCAAAAGTACTGCAACTCAGTCATGAGCACGAGAATGTTACAACATGCAAAAATCAAAATGTTCACATTTTAAGCACTTAGAAATTTTTATGGATGCATATTTTAACTTTGTTGTATTAGAAGTGAAATTTAAATGTTGGAGGTTTCATTAGAATGGAAAGAATATGCTGACAAATCAGTCTAAATATCTACCTCAAGGCCTTAATTAAGTTAAGAACTTTAAACATTTTCTTACAGAGAAGGGCTTTGCAAGATTGAGTTGCTGATGGGCATGCTTTGTGATGGTGCAGTGATGTCACTGTTCACATGACTTCAAGTATATATAATGAGAATGAATTGCAGTTAATTTGCAGTCTTAAGAGACAAAAGTGCTTAATTTTTAATAAAGTATTTCAATAGCTGTATTATCATGTTTTTTAGACTACATAACTGTCACTGTGGATCATTATGGTTGCACATTGATGAGTACAGTGTGAGTTTTAGGATGATAGCTTAGGCATAATTTCTGGAGACCTTATTCACTTATTTGTTAGTGAGTTGTGCTTTCAGGAACTTTCAAAAAAAGAGTTACATTGCTAGCTTGTATTTTGCCTGGTAGAATGTTCCTCATTTTAGGGACAGTTTTGTAGGATCTTTTGTTGTCATGGTATGAGAGTGTCTTCTTAGCTTATACTGAGGTCTTTTGACTAGAAGTGTATTTTTTAAAGTTGGGAAGTTGCTTTCATTTAATGGTTTGTATATTACAATATTTATTAAGAAATGTTCTTGCCTCGACTGGTAAACATTTTGTGTTTTGTATATTAACACAGTGATGTTTCCAGTGTTTGCAGTGAAGGAATACTTTTTAGAGAATTTAGGCAGAATAGTGAAATAACATACTTGAGACATGGATTGAGGACAATTTCTGGGTATTGATCTTCCCTTTTCAGTACCAAACAGGTGGGAGATTCTGTAGGATACATTTACTTGCTTTAGAACTTTGTCAGCCTGTTGCTGTTCTTCATATTGATCACTGCTGCGGTAGCCTTAGCTATATATGGGTTATATCCTGTCAAAGATTTAACAGCCCGGCCAGCTTCCAACACTTCAGGACACCTTTCATGTGCTCAAACTGTCAAGCAGTTTAAGATGAGTTGACTAAAAGGCAACTTTCGGTGCAAAGCCCTTCAGAGTTTTACTGACGGTGAAGAGTACGCTCTTCTGAGGCTTTTGAGGATCAACTGTCAGCTTGTGCCTTCCTTTGTTGGGCAGATAAGTTCCCTTTGTGGGGGAAAAAAACTTCTATTTCCTTACATTTACTGATGTTTTATAACTTTCGTCTTCGGGCAAGTTATTTTAAAGCTAGGAGTGTTGTGTTTTAAAGACTGTCTCGAGACTGTAACATAGTTTTAAAGGGAGCACTCGTTTTTTTCTTTCAGTTTTACAGTAGTGTAAACTAACTGATAACATATTTTTTGTGGAGAAATTGGGTTTAATTTTCTGTTATGGTGCTGCCATAGAATTTGAAAGTGCTATTTACTATGTTTTTCTGTCAAAAAATGAACTTCTGTAGACTATTAGTTTTATAGGCATTTACTGCTCCTCTTCCACGGGAAAGAGGAACCATTTTTGGCTTGACCATGGAACAGTTTGTCAGTCCCATGGTTGGCCCTTATTCCAGCCACAAAGAAAAAGCTAAGCAACCTTTGCCACCACAGCAGGCTAGCAGTTTGCCTCAGCTATAGATGGGCAACTGTGCTGTGGCCATTTTGTTGTGCAACAGACCACTCATGTTTTACCCCAAATCCCTCTGGTGTAGCACCTACAGCGACTATGGACCCAGGGTTAACCACATCCTCTGTGGCTATTCATAGGTTCATAGGTAGGTACTAGGCTATCAGCCCAAGGGCCTACATAAGCCCTAGCCAACAAGGTTCCCTGGCTTACGCCACCCAAGAAAGTTAAAGAAAGTTGGCATCTTCTCAGTGAGCAAGGGAGAACCACTGTTATCGGTCCTGAGAGAGGGAAAAGGGAAGGTTTCCCTGTTATGTCAGAATGCTGTGATGATTCCTGGGGAAGCAGTGGCTGCAGTTAGTAATATGCTTGGCCCCATTTTTCCTGTCAAACAGAAACAGAAAAAACAAATATGTATCTACTCCTCCTCAGATGTGTTTGGATAAGAGTAGTTTACTGGGACTAGCTCCGGGTTTTATACATGAATGCTTCTTTTCTTGAAGAGATTCAATGTTCTGAATCTGAACAGGAAGATGCATGGTCAGATTCAGGGTTTTGTACTCTGATTTCTGATTCAAACTACTATGAGGAGAGCTCGGCTTCTGATTCTCTTTGTGGGGTATTCTCTTTCTCTGAGGCTATTGCTAGAATGTCCCAATGTTTTCTTTGGGGGAGCAATGAGATTTCTCAGTCCCGCGGAAACAATATGAGGTTTTAAAGAAGGACTTTCCAGAAGCTACACCCATTCCTCCTGTCCTGTCTGCTTTAGAGGATGTGTGTGTTACTGTCTGCTGCCTGCAGTTTTCCTGATAGCCAGTTGTCCCTAACAAGGCAGATATGATGTATAAAGTTCCTCAGTCTTTTAAATGTTTATACACTATTCCCAAACCTGACTCAGCAGCTATAGCCTTGGTTGACTCCACTGCTGCTAAGCACTTAGTCATTTCCAACCCCCAGCCCCCCCAAGATTTTAAAATTGTCAGGCTTATAAGTTAGTTTGTTCTGATATATTGTGAAAGTATGAGGAGTGTTTTATCTACAGTTTCTTCTTGTGAAAAACAAAACTGCTTTAAATATCTTAGTATCTTCAGTTGCAAAGGTCACTACTCATTGTTTGCTGTGTGCATGATTCTGTTGATACTTCTTCCAGGGCTATGGGCACTGCTACTGTTTTAAGGAGGTTTGCTTGGCTGCATTCTCAGAACCTCCCAGATGATTTAAAAAATGAAAATTTAAATACTCCCTTAGATAGAGATTTAGTGTTTGGCCCCTCTGTTGCAGAGTTGATCGAAAATTCTGATGGAAGGGACAAGCTAATCCAGGGAATCTGTAAGATTTTTCAGCATTTCTTTTCCAAATTGTCCAAGGGATTTTCTTTCTCGTCAACCAGTTTTGGCAAAAGACAGAATGAACAATCCCAACAAAATTCAGGAAAACAGATGTTTAAGAAGTTGTTCATGGGGTTCTAAAGAGAAGTCTCAACTTCCCAAAACAAAAGACAGTCCACCAAGTCTGAATGTCTATTCAAGAGACTTTGTGACCCTCTCCCACCTAGCTCTTGTTCTCTTCTAGAAAGTCCGAATCTCTATTCTTCCCTTCTGCAACAGATTGTTTCAGACAAATAGATTCTAAAAATCATTCAACTGGGTTACTGATGGCAGTGGTAGGAAATTCCTCCTTTCAGGAGAAGGGTCACTCTTTATCTTGCAGGTCAGAGTTATAATGATTCCTTCTTCTCAGCAGGTGGAGAAGGGTTTTATTCAAGGATGTTCGTAGTGCCAAAAAAAAGAAAGTGCTTGGAGACCAGTTCTGGACCTTTCTTTTCTAACCTCTTTGTGATCGTGCCAAATTCAAAATGATGTCACTTCGCAACCTCTTTCAAGATTCTTGGTAACACCTGGCTTAAAAGATGCTTGGCATTGCACCCCTTTTCATCTAGACTTCAGGCATTTCTTAAGGTTTTGTGTGTCTGGATTACGTTATCAGTTCCCTACCTTACCCTTTGGACTACCCGTTTCACCAAGAGTGTTCAAAAGGTCTCTATCTCCAATTGTAGCTCATTGCAGGCTATGTAGCTCATTGCAGGCTACATGGTATCCACATTTTTTCCATATTTAAACAACTTGCTTATGTTTGCAGTCTCATTTTCAAAATATCAAGAGTCTCTGTCTTGAGTGAGAGATCTCTTGCAGAAGCTGGAATTCCAAGAGAACATTCAAAAGTCTTTCTTGACTCTGAAACACAGGATTGTGTTCCTGGAATGTCAACTAAACTTCTCAGTTCAAATAACTTTTCTTTCACAGGGGAAAAATAGATTTTTATCTTGGTCTGTTTTTAAGGTTTTCCACGCAGACGTTGGTCACTGTGAGGGAATACTTCAGAATTTTGGGTGTCATGGCACCTATGATTCTCATAATACTCCTGGCAAGACTCCACATGAGAAAGATACAGTGGTCCCAGCAACAACACCCTTTTATCTTTTCACATCCCAGTACTGGGGTTTGTCTGAAGAGAAGTGTTTTGGTGGAGACATCAGATATCCTTAAATCCAGGTCTCTCTTTCTCCATCTCTGCTTCAAAGCAGTCAGTCACCATAGACTTTGGACTTTGCCTGGGAAACAGTTTATGGAAGGATAAAAGTGAAGGGGGTGTGGAACACCAAAGATAGATGCAAGCACATAAATATCCATGAGATGCTTGCCCTGATCAAGGCGTTTGACTCGGTAAACCATATTTGGTCCCCAGCACCTCTTCAAGTGGTTACAGACAGTTCCACAGTCTTGTGGTACATCAGCAAACATGGAGAAACCAGGTCATATCACCTTTGCAGACTAGCCATGTTTGCTTGGAATATAGTGTCACAACACAATCTCAATATACACACTTCCTACATTCTGTCAGAGCAAAAATGTGTGGAAAACAAGCTGAACATGACCAAGACAGACCCTCACAACTGGAAACTAAGGTAGGTTGTCTTCCAAGATTTGATTCATCTGTGGTGAGTTCACCAGGTATAAACCTCTTTTCCTCCTCTCTGAACAGTCAACTGACAAAATTCGGTTTCAGGACTCCATGCAAGAAGGCCTGAAAGACAGAGGGCTTTTCTTTTCTTTGGACAGGACTGTTCCTGTATGTCTTTCCACTCTTTCCATTAATATCAGGGTACTTCTGAAGATTCAGAAAGAATCTCCCAAGATTATTGTGGTGACTCCCTTCTGGCCCAGGCAACAGTGGTTCTCCCTTCCTTTGGAAATGGCTAGGGGCAATTAGCACAAGCTTCCGCACAGAATGGATCGACTCACACAAGAACAGGGGTGTTTGATAGGGTTCCTATCACATAGTCAAACTTGTAGAAGTTCGAACCCCCAATGGCTGAGACCATAAGTTCGAACTTGCACAAGTTTGAGCATTTAAACGGAAATCTCCTTAAGGGGAGATTTCCGTTCATTTCAATGTGGTGCAATGTCGGAGTTGGTATATTTAAGTAGCGGTGGTGTGGGGTGCCAGGGGGCTTGCCCCCCTGCTTACAACAGTTTATTTTGTTTTTACTTCTTTTTTTTTTTATTTTTTATCACTAGTCAAAGTTTTGTACCTTCGAATGAAATGGTTTGAACATTCTGTGTTCGAAGTTATAAAACTTCGACTATATGATATAGACCTGTTTGATGCACTCAGATATAATCATCTTCAACTGACTGCCTAGATGATAGGGTCTTAATTCCGTTTAGGCACCTGTTTTCTGAGGACGTGTAGCAGGTACTAATGAAAGCAAGAAAGCCTGCCACTAGAAAATCATATATTAGCAATGAAAAAGGTTTTCTAGTTGGTGCCAGCAACATAACCAGCACCCATTCAGGGCTAGTTGTTCTCTGCTTTTGCAGTATTTTTGTGAGTTACTATCATATGACCTTTTTATTCCTCTATGAAGGTTTATTTATTGACCATTTCAGCATGTATGCCCATGGATCTCTTCTTTCAAGGCAGTCTCATGTCAAAATGTTCATGAAAGGGTTTTGCATAAGAGACCTCCAAGTAAACGGGTGACCCCTCCTTGAGATCTGAATTTTGAGTTAGAGAAGCTAAAACTTACTCCATTTGAACTAGATAATCTGTCTGATATGAGGTTCTTAACATAGAAAACAGTTTTACCACTTGCTCTGACCTGTGCAAGAAGGGTATCTGAGTTGCAAGCGCTTATGGTGAGTCAACCCTACCTCATTTCCATAGGGCAGGGTTTGTTTGAGAACTAGTCCTTCTTTTATGCCTAAAGTGGTTTCTGAGTTTACTGTAAGCCACACTATCCATCTCCTTGTTTTCTTTCATCAGCCTAAAATGAGGGAGAAAGGATACTCCATACCTTGGATGTCCACAAACAACTCTGGTACTATCTTGACTGAACTGAAACTGTGAGATCTTAGTATTACTTATTAATTTCTTGTGAAGGAAAGAAGGGACAATCTGTGTCAAAACAGATTATTTCCAAATGGTTGTCTAAGCCTATTACATTTTATTATATTCACCATGACAAATCTGATCCAGGCAGGATCAATGCCCACTCTTCTAGGGCATTGGCTTCATCTATGGCTTTTTTTGAAAGGGTTGGATTCTAGAAGTATTCTAGAAGCTGATATTTGGTCCTCTGCACTTACTTTTACAAAGTGCACTATAAGCTTGATTTGTTCTCTAGGTCTAGATCAAGTTTTGCTAGGATCATTCTCCAGGGACTCCAGAACCCTTCTTCCTCCCAGATATGGTTAGCTATGGTAGTCTAGCCATATAACTAAGGCTACTGCAGCAATGATCAATATGAAGAACATAGTACAGTTATGTACATTGAAGTTACCATAACAGTAGATGTTAAAATGATCATTGGTGCAGTAGCTGTTCCCGCCCAACTTTTTTTTATTTTATTTATTTATTTTACATTTGTTGACCAGGATAGTCCGACTGGATGCATGTCCATTTTCAGCGGAGGCCCGGGGAGAAAAGCTCCAAGGGTAAGCAGATACAGCATTACATATTACAAACAGATTATTTACAGAGATTACATAAGTAAGCAAGTTAAACAAGTTCCACAGGTTAAAGTTAGTCCTGAGCACAAGTCAGGATTAAATTAAATTACACAGTAAACTGGTTAACAGATTTTTACACATTCGAGTTAGCCAGGCTTGATACATTGACATAGCCAGTTAAGTGACAAATGTTGTTTGAGTCTAGTGTTAAATTGACCTAAGGTGGAAAGTAAGGTAATATCAGCTGGAAGTGAGTTCCAGGATCTACTTACAGAGTTTGCAAAGAGAGAATCACCGGCTGTGTTATTAATTTTGCTAGTCTGAATTAGTAGTTTGTTAGAGGATCGAAGCGGTCTAGGATTGTTATAGGGGGTGATAATATTTTTAAGTGCAGGAGTATTGTCCGGATTATAGAGGATTTCATAGGCCATAATCAGTTGGTTATACTGGATTAGGCTAGGTAGTTCAAGCCAACCAAGCTGATTTAGATTGATGCAATGATGTGACCTAAAAGGCAGCCCAGTGGCAAACCTGGCAATGTGGTTGTAGCAAATTGAGAGTTTGTTAAGGACAGTCTTGTTCAAATTCGAGAGTAGAGGGGATGCATACAGAAGGGTTGAAAGAAGGTGAGAGCGAGCTATGGCAATTTTAGCTGGAGGGGTTAGGAAGGCTTTTATTCTGTAAAGTGACCCTAGGTTTTATTGATGGTTTTGATAGTTTGGTTAACATGTAGGTCAAATTTGAGATTATTGTCTATGATGACACCTAATAGTTTTGTAGATGGGTCAGGGGAGATTATCGTGCCATCATTTGATTTTATGGTAAAGGTGAAAGCGGTAGACCTAGGTGTTGGTGAAAATAACAGCATTTTAGTTTTTTTGGGATTTAGGATCAGACAATGTTCAGAAAGCTAGTTTTCTATTGTATTAAAGGTGGTCTGGGTAGCTGACCATAACTCTACTGGAGATGTGGCTGAGCAAATCAGAGTAGAGTCATCTGCATATTGGATACAGCTGACTTTTGGGATGACAGTATAAAGGTCGTTAATGAAGATGGAGAACAGCAAGGGCCCTAGTATAGAGCCTTGTGGTACTCCGAGGGTGTTAGGTAGAAGGTTAGAGAGTTTGTTCTGCCAGAGGACAGCCTGCTGCCGACCATTCAGGTAGGATTGAAACCATTGGAGGGCTCCAGTATCTAGACAGAATGTTTGCAGGGTGTGGATTAAAAGTTGGTGATCAACCATATAGAATGCCTTGGAAAGATCCAAAAAGAGGGCTGAGGATATATAATTATTGTTGCGATTATGGTTTATGGTGTTAGTAAAGGCTAGGAGGGCTGAAGTAGTGCTGTGATGAGGACGGAAGCCATGCTGAGTGTCTGCCATAAGGCGGATTAGGTGGTGCATGAATTGTCTATGAATACATTTTTCCATAATCTTTGCAAGTGGAGAGAGTATAGCTATTGGCCTATAATTGGAGAATTCAGTAGAGCTGCCTCCTTTGTGAAGTGGGATTACATAGGATATTTTCCAGATGGTGGGAATTTTAGCTTCTACTATGGTTTGATTGATTAGTGTTGAGACGGGGTAAGCAATAGCATCAGCTGATTTTTGTAGGTACTCGGCAGGGAGTTGATCAGCAGAAAGTGTAGTGGATTTTAATTTTTTGATCAAGGTACGGATAAGTGAAGTGGTGACTGGTTGGAAGCTGAACGCAAGTAGGTTTCTAGGGGTGCTACTTTCAGGACCAGGGGAGCTAGGAGGTAGTTGGCTAGCTAGGGCTTGAATTGTCTCAGTAAAGAATTGGTTAAAACTGTCAGAAACATCTTCAGGGGTTTTATCAATAGTAGCAGCAGGGATTGGGGTTGAAGTTTGTCCAGGATGTAGTAGATTATTTAAACCTGCCCAAAACTTTTGAGGGTTATTTTGATTTACTGTCTGTAAATTACAGTAGTATTGTTTTTTGTCTTGTAAAATTGATTTTTTTGGTTTCGTTCCTGGATTGCCTGTATTTAATGTGATCTTGAGGGTCTTTAGAAGAACGCCATAAAGCCCATGCTTTGTTTCTAAGGGTAATTTTGAGTTTAGACTCTATAGAAAGCCATGGTGCAGTTTTTGCCTTGGTTCTCTTTGAACGAACAGGTGCATGCAAATCAAGGATCTCAAGGAATTTGTTGTTAAAGTATGATACTGCTTCCTCTAAGGGGAGGTGTTTTAGAATAGACCAATTACATGAGTTTAGTTCTTGTTGGAATTTGGCAGGGTCAAAGTTTTTATTGTTTCTAACCTTTCTGAGTAAGGGTTGTTGGGAATTAATGGTTTTGTGCTTAATTACATATGTGAGAAGGTGATCGCTTAGGCCATTAAGGAGGGTGCCAGAGGTGTACAGTTGGGGGTGACTGTTTATGAGTACCCAGTCAAGTATACTTTCTTTTTGGTTGGGTTTACCTATCCTGGTAGGGGTGGATATGATTTGTGTAAGTGCATGCAGGTTAATATGGGTGGTTGGGGATTCCAAGGAACAGGTGCCCCAGTCTATGTTAAAGTCTCCAAGTAGTAGGGTTTCTTGGGGGTAGTGACATGATAACCAGTGCAGGATATCTTCAAATGTAGATATATTGTTACCTGGGGGAATGTACATACAGATGATATTAATGCATTTATTTTTATTAAGTTGCAATTTGGCGGCAAGAATCTCAGAGTTATTAATCTTAAATAGCATTAAACTTCACCCTTGTTTTTTGCTGTATTTTTATGCCTATGTGTGGACATTAATTTTTGCTATTCCTAGCTTTATCCTTTTAGTGCTCAGCCTCTGCTGGCAAGAAAGCTCAGAAGGACTTTATGCCTAAACTTGTCTTTTAGTCAGTTCATCTCGAGCTGCCGTTGTATGCTTGGCACGATATACCCCATATAACTAAGACTACTGCAGCAGTGATTATTCGATCATCTACTGTTATTGTAAGTGCAGCTTGCACAACTGCTTCCTATGTGCCTGCTTAAGGATATTTTGCAGTCTAACATAATCTGCAAATATCTTTGTAGTTCATTTGAGGTAATGGATAAGTTTTTTCTGGATCCTTTAATGTTTTAGAGTCTGAGGTTCTGTGAGTCTCTTTTCTTAGTTGATAATATCACAGCAGCAGATTTCTTGAGAATTCACAAATTATTAGAAGTGAGCCAATCACAACAGGACAAAATCCACTTGTAACTGTTAAATGTATTTGAGTATTTATTTAAGTTTAAGCTCTTAACATGTTAAAGATAGTAATCCAATGCTATTTAAATATTTGCTGTTGGAATCGGACCCTAATCTGAGCACTTCAAAGACATGTTTCTTTACTAGGTATCATACAGATTTCTGAGAGGTGATCTTTGCCTGGCATACAAGGCATCCCTGAACCCTGTTTTGTTGAACCATTTGCACATCTCCAAAAAAAACAGCATAAGGACTACTAGACTATAAGACCTAAATTTTGCTGATGACATAAATAAGACATGTTGGAGAGACAGATATGTTTCTCAGAGAATTCCTATTCTTTGGATCAGGCTCCCTATCCATGTGAAACAGAGTTTCTCCCTATCCCTATTTAAGTGCAACCTTGGACAAATGGATGGGTAATGGGAAATTCACCCCTGGTCTGGCTCATATATCTCTGATAGAGGCAGTCAGTAAATCACCAACTATATAAATAAGATTTGTGGGTCGCATGGCTAGTCTTATAAGGGCTCCTGTGGTCTTTAGTTTTGTATACACTTATGAACCTGTAAAGTATGTGCATATGTTACTTGTGATGTCCACATGGAGAGGCGTTTCCATACTGTTTTTCATGCACTTTTTTCCCCAGAAAAAGACGATAAACCATTATGTGAATGGTTAGCGGCCTATTCAACAATTTATCATTGACATATTTGTCAGATTATGTATTGCTTTTGGCAGACTACAGGCGTGTTTGTTAAACTCCTCTCATAGCTGAACATTTCTACACCATTACTGGATTAATGGTAGAGATCAAAAATTGGCTAAAATATTATGTCGTTTGTGAAGAAAAACAGTCAACTCTGTATACATGGATATCGGTCACTCTTTCGAATTGGCTATTTGATGACAGAGTGAATAACTGTGAAATTTGATGGTGCTCTATTCATCCAAAGTTTAGCATTTCACATGGGTGGAACATTGATTTTGTGCAGGTAAGGTAAGTGTGGATTTGAGGAAACGAATATTGAAATCTTCTGATGTTAGGAAGGTTTCGGCATTAGTGAGTAAGAGTGTTTTCACAAGTTTAGAGGAGTTAGGGTTACGGTAGGGTTAAGTGGCAACATGGTTGTAGTGTAGTGTAACAAAATAGTTACAGATGAAACATTATTAAAGTACTATGATGTGAGAAATCCATTTGTGTTGCAAGTAGATACCATTCAGAATGGCATAAGAGCAGCATTCCTACAAAATAAAAAAACAGTAGTCCATCAGTCAAGATCATTTGTAGATGTGCAGAAGGGATACCTGTCTAGAAGGCTAACCGCTAGCAGTATTCTATGTATGTGAGAGATTCCATGATTATATTCATGATAAAGAAGCTCACATGGAAACATATCAAACTGTTGCAAATCATTTTCAGAAAGTCAAATGCCTTTGTACAGGGCTTTTCTGAGATTGCAGAGAATGTTACTTATTCTACAGAAGTATATTATAGGTTCAGAGTAAGTACTAGACAGTCTGCAGACCATTTCAAGCCTAGCCCCCCCCCCCCCCCAAAAAAAATGTCAACATTTCCCTCTAGCCTCAAGAGGCAAGACAGTATAGACTGGGAGAGAATTTGAGGCTGCCCATCCAATTATCTGTGTTTACTTTGAAGGTAGCAAGGGTGCTACTCTGCTTGACATATAGTGGAACTTTGTTTTGAGCATGAGAGATACGTTGGGATATAAATCTATCATGCTAGCATGTCATTTTTATCTGCTGATGATGGTTTAGTTCCGTTAACCAAGTGTTTGAGGTACCATTAGTTATGCAAAGGAATAAGAGATCAAATAGGATTGGATCATTTGTGGCACAAAAGGCTAGACATATATCTCCACAGAGAAGTCTGTAAGAGAAATACAGAGAAAAGGGCTGCTGGTCTATCTGGAAACTTAAGTTTTTTGAGGCCACTGATCTTTTTAGTTATGAATCTGTGAGGTTTCTCAAGTTGTGTGATACGTTTAGATCAGTACATGAAAAGGTGCCTTTTATTCAGTAATGGGTCTAAAAAGATATGGGTAAAGGGGAATTGAGACTCTTTTGGATCTAATGCAGATGCCTTTGGAAATTAGATGAGCCAGATACGAGGCTTTCTGTACTACATGTCATAGAATTTTTTTTTTTTTTTTAGTTTACTTATGCAGTTTTTATCTTTTTATTACAGCTGCAATGTTGACCATTTATGAAACATCTTAGAGAAGGAAACCAGGGCAAATCACTAGAAATCTCTCATCACCACAACATTAAAGGGAATACCCTAACATGTTTCCTTGGTATTTATGGTGACTGGTTTCATCTCATGGAATCCCAGTTTGAGTGTAATGTGCTGCATGTGAAACATAGGATGTAGTTGTGTGACAAGTTATGTTGCTGTGAAACTAATTATAGTGAACATTGCTAGAAAAAAAAAAAAGAGTGAAGATTGCTGGTAAGTTATTAAGAAAAGGCCCACTTCTGGTCTGAATCTGCCTTTTTAATGGCTGTGTACCGAGTTCCCCATTTTAATTGATGGTGCATCATTTCATTAGTCCTTGCCTTAGTAATTGGGCTACATGGACATCTGCAGCACTGCAAACAAAAGTTATAACTAAATGGTGCCAGACTGATTTACACATGAGTAATCCATATAAGGTATTGATGAACATGGTATTTTATATGACTATGTATTGCACATCTGTCTCTTTCAATTGATTTTTATTATTTTTTATGCATTTTTGTATGCTGCAAGTTAGAAGACAGGATAGTTTTGGTAATACTAGACATCCTTGAATATGTAACTGAATGTTCTGTATACTCAACAGCGTATGCTAGTACACCAAGGACAGTTTCTAGGGATATGCTCGGTTACAGTGTGCATAAGATGAATTATGTCTAGTTAGAGATATGTGGCAAGAAAAAGTGGAAAGTGCTGATGTGACAATACCTTCTTCCTGGCAACACTGAGAGAACATACAACTAGCACTCTGAACACAGTTTTATGGAAAATAATGGATAATGCCTTGATATGTTACAGTAGTAGTTATTGGATTATATATAGCATGGGTTTAAGACTTATTTTCACGGTAGAAAATTTAGTGACTATCCAAAACCTATGTATATTGAGCTGAAATACAATTTTCTACAAAACTGACAATGTTATGTCGTCCTATCTTGCCATAATTCTTGCTGGTTGGGTTCAGAACCGAGCATCTGTTCCGACTCGGCCGAATACAAAAACTTGAGAGCTTCCACTGGCTTGAGGCTAACCCCATATCCCATGATGCACTGGGTAAAATTCCCAGATTTCGTTTGCCGCTCAAGCGATCGAGAAGTGTTCCTGCTGGCTCGTTGGCTAAGTATTCTACTTAGTTGGATTGTTGTGAAATTTTCTTAAGATCCACTTAGTTTTTTCCTGTCTGTGTGCCATTAGAGTCCCGTTGATCCTTTTTGTCGTAGTTTAGTGCCCTTCCCTTCTGTTATCGAGAGATCCATTTAAGTTAGAGGGCTCTCAGCGGCCCGTTTAACTTAGAGGGCTGCTTCCCCTTTTCCTTTGTGTGTTTCTCCCTTTTGGAAGAATCCATTTTAGTTGAGGATTCTTTTTTTTTTTTTTTTTTTTTGTTTGTACTCCTACAACTTGTATTAGTCTTTGCTGTATAAAAAGAAAAAAAAATGAGTAGTATTGTTGGTTAAGGATTTCCTTAGAGTAGTGCTAGTTTTGCATTTTACCTTTCCGTTTTTCTTTTGGTGTGCTTTACTTAGTTACGAGGCTCTATAGTTGGTGTTGGTGTTGGAGTTAGAGCCATGATAGTTGGTGTTCTTATCTCATTATATTAAAGAGTTGTTTATTTTGACTTGTACAGTGCATATTTTTGTCATGTCGAAAGAGAAAGAGCAAAGAGGACATAAACAGTCTGGGTTTAAGAAGTGTGACCAATGTACCCAGAAATTGTCCCTTACGGATGGTCACACTAGCTGTGTATTGTCTCGGCGCCATCCATTTACAGGATCTTTGCACCATTTGTCATGGGTTTAGCAGTAGAGTGCTTCAGGAGCGTAAAAACAAATTAATGGTTAGAGGCTTACTGAAAGGTCCTTTCCAGGAATCCTTAGAGATGTCTCAGAGCTCCAAGTCTACTTCTCCATCCTCGTCTCATTCAAAAGCTTCAAAGAGACCTACCACTGCAACTCCAGCTTCAAAGCCGCCAAAGAAAATTGTTGCATCAGAACCCAGGGCTCTTGGCTCCGATAGGTCAGAATCATCCTCTTCAGCACCATTAGAGTCCGGGGAGCTGATAGAGGTACCAAGCAGGAGATGGTCTCCTATATTGGAGCTGGTCACCCCTATAATGAGATCTCCCATTTTGCAGAGGGCCATATCTCCCTCATTATTCTCCCATTCCTCCAGGAGCTTATCTGATGACGTGGAGCCGGTAGTAAAGAGACTGCTTAAAATTCCAGCACTGGCAAAAATTTTATCGTCTCTGACCCCAAAGGATTTGGAACAGTCTAATGTACCATCTCTAATTCCTCCTCCGACCTCGGTAGTGGTTTCAGAGCCAGAGAGTGTGGGTCCGATAGTAGTGAAACTGTTGGTACCGGGGCCTCCTTTAGGATCATCGTTTCTGGCATCTGCTCTGACGTCTTTGGATCTTGAGGGATCTGGGAGCCGACAGTCATCTGTTGGGTCCGGAGATGGGTGTCTACCCTTTGGCTCCTACATCGGCTTTGGAGCCACCCGCTCTGCCTCGGAGTCGATCCTCAGCAACTTCAGAGTGGAGGATCTCATCGATGCAGAGTGAGGGGGTTTTTGAGTTGATGGAGAGAGTGCTGTTATCCCAGACAGCTCCACTTTTGGAGCCATCTTCTCGTCCTTCACAGGCACCGATGTTAGTATCTTCTTTGCCCACTCCTCCCCAGCGTAGAGATCAGAGCCCCAGGAAGACCCTGTGAGGTGGCATCATTTCCTCTGAAACTTCACCAGAGTATCCCTCTGAGGAAGTCCCTCGGAAGAGACTGTGCAAGAGGAAGCACATAGACTCCCCTAGTTGGTTACATCGGACACCGATCTGGATGAGTCTGAAGAGTCCCCATGGTCCCCCTCTGAGGATGTCTCTTTTGCTGACATCCTTGGGATCTTGAAAAAGAGGGGTAGCTGGAACCCCAACAGACCTTCAGGGGATTAATCAGTATACCTAGAGGCTTTTGGATCTCGCCCTTCCACCTCCTGGGTAACTCCCCCCTATGATCAACAACTTAACGTTATTTCACGTAAGGCCTGGACTTCCCCTGATACAGTGGAACCGGTTCCATGGAGGCCGAAAAAATTTATTACTGCCCCTATTGAAAAGGAGTTTCTGACCAAAGGAGTCCCTGTAGATGCGATGGTGGTGGCCGCGGCCACTAAGAAGGAGTTATCAGAGACCTCCTCATCTGTTCCTCCTCCCAACAAAGTGTCATGGACTATGGATAGATATGGAAAGCGTGCTTTTTCTTCAGCGGCCTTTACCCTGCGGTCGCTGAAGTACCTGACCCATTTTACGAAGTTTCAAAGGGATCTCCTCAAAGAACCAGGAGATACCCTTCAGGGATCTGTAGCTTCGGGGACTGCAGACAAAGTTTCCTCACAGCTCTCTGCCCTCAACTCCATTGTGAATTCCTCCATGAGACTGATTTCATATGCAGCCGATGGAGCGAGCTGAGCAGCAGCTACAGGAATTTCCCTAAGGAGACATTCCTGGATGCATCTTTGCAATTTTGCTAAACCCTTCAAGTCTTCCTTCACTAACTCCCCTTTTAATGATTCATCCCTTTTTGGACCAAAGGTGAAAGATACTTTGTCCAGGTGCAAGCAGGAAAGGAAAACCTTGCCTGCCGTTGGAGTCTGTTTTTCCCCCCTATCTAGACCTTATCCCAAAGGTCAGAAAGGTGGAAAGATGTGGTTCCGCAAGTCCCAAAAAAGGTTTCTCTGATGCTCGTGATGACACTTCCCCCAGGGGCAGAGGGGGAGGTGCTAATGGAAGACCTCAACCTTGCGGCAAAAGGGGTCCGCAGAATCAGGGCGACAGAAATACGTTCTCTGGGAGGCCCTTCCAGCGCTCCTGAAAGGCCTGCCTGCTCTTCTCTGGAGGCAGTCGGGGGACGCTTGTCACTGTATACAAATGCCTAGCTAGAGATCTTCCATGACAAATGGGTACTGACAATCATATCCAGAGGATATTACATGCTTTTTTCTACTCCCCCTCCCATAAACCAGTTCATACCAGATGTTCCACTCGGTCAAAAGGACTGTCAAACACAAGAGAGATACTCAGGTTGCTAGAAAAAAGAGTCATCCAAGATGTCCCTGCAGACCAAATTGGATCTGGAACTTACTCAAGGTTCTTTTTAGTTCCAAAAAAGACAGGGGACTGGAGACCTATTCTGGATCTCAGTAAACTAATCAAATCCATAAAGAAATCAAAATTCTGGATGGTGACACTGCAGTCAACATTTCCCTTTATAGGGAAAGACGATTGGATGTGCTCGATAGATCTCCAGGACGCGTATCACCACATAAAAATGGACAAGCAGTCCAGGAGATACACACACTTTCGGCTAGGAGCCAGTCATTACCAGTTTCGGGCCCTGCCTTTGGTCTCACTACGGCTCAGAGTGTTCACCAAATGCATGGCAGTGGTCATGGCTCACGTGAGATGTCAGGGATTCCGTGCGTTTCCATACTAGATGACTGGCTCCTGACCACCACCACCAAGCATCTACGTCTGCAGGTGAGGGACAAAACAGTGCTTCTTTGCACCAGGCTAGGCATTACAGTAGACTTAAAAAAAATCTGCCTTGTCACCTTCACAGTATATTACTTTCTTAGGCACAGAATTGGATTAAAAAAAGATGGTGGCAAAACTTGCCTCTGAGAGAATTCAGTCCCTTCATGGTCAAATCAAGATATTGATATCAAAAAGAAGGGTTCAAGCCAGGCTTGTGTTACAGGTTCTAAGTACCATGGCAGCCTCAATTCTTCCCCTAGCATGGCTACACATACGGGTTCTACAGTGGTTACTCTTTGCGCAGTGGCGCTTGCAAGATCTGCCTCTATCACACCAGATAATCATTATGGAGTCATGCAAGAAAGCTCTTCTCTGGTGGTTACAGACAGAGCAGTTGTACTTAGGCCGCCCCTTTGTTTTTCCACAACCAGCAGCAGTACTGACCATGGACGCTTCCAGATCGGGTGGAGGGGCATTATCTGGGAATGATGGTCCAAGGCTTATGGCAAGAACATGAGAGCCACTTGCACATCAATGTCCTAGAGATGAGTAGTTCTGTATGCATTGCAGCCATTTCAAGACTCTCTTCCGATAGGAACAGTTGTTTTTCAAACAGACAACATGTCAGTGGTATGGTACATAAACAAGCAAGGAGGAACCAAGTCGTATCCCCTATGTCGAGAGGCACAACAAGTGTGGAAATGGGCGGTCGTTTCTCAACATGCTCTGATAGCAATGTATATCCCGGGGAAATCCAGCGTGATTCCGGATAAACTCAGCGGAGTGATTCTGTTGTTTCACGAGAGGTCCCTAAAACCAAAAATTGCAGAAGAGATCTTCCAGAGATGGGGCCAGCCTTGTTGCGATCATTTCCCCACCTCCATGAATGCCAAATGATGCAGCTACTTTGCCCTCATTCCCCCTCCGGGGAAGTCCGGGGAAGTAAGACTTGACAAATTAGATTTAG
Organism: Protopterus annectens; assembly: GCF_019279795.1. Taxonomy (NCBI): domain Eukaryota; kingdom Metazoa; phylum Chordata; order Ceratodontiformes; family Protopteridae; genus Protopterus; species Protopterus annectens. Next base: position 352,112,612 of record NC_056733.1, on the reverse strand, counting down.
ACCAACGTGGTCTACAACAAACGGTACTGTCTCTATCTGAGTCAGTAAGGTGGCAAACTAACAACGAGGCGGAAGGTACGTTTACTTTCCCTAAACTCAGCGTGGACAGAGTGTCAGCTGAAAGGGTTCACGCTAACAACAGAGAAGAGGCATTTAACGCTCTTAACAGACGTGGTTGCAGCAATGCTGTCGGTATGCCTGGGGCGGATTCTAGTATCAACATGAGTAATAAAACGCACACCACATGTGGAATTAACTACACTTCAACATCAAACTTGGTGATGCATGGTGACAGTACTGATGGAGTGGATCTTAATGTATTTAATTTAAACCAGAGTGTGCCTATAGGGCATTTGGGACGTACAAATGAAGCACTATTGCCTTCCAGAGTCGTTGAGCCTGAAGGCTCTCACCAGGAAGCACCAAGGCTACTTACTGGTTCATCTAGGAGTGGATTGCCGAAACCAAAAGGTACCACAATTACTACCTCTTTTACTACTTGGTTAGAGAATGGTTTTTGTTTTAACAGTGTGAACAACGCTGAGCCTATTGGAAACAGTAGGGAGCTAACAGAGGAAGATGACAGTTCAATTGGCAATAAACTTAAACTATTTGACACGTGCTTAGTTAAACTTAAAAAACTTCAGCTGGAAATTTCTTATTTCCAAGAATGCCTATCTAGAAAGGTAGTTCCCAAAGGCTTAAGACGTGTATCCTACCCTACTGGCTTGGAAAATGGGTCTGCCTTTCATAAAGATTTGGTAACCTTATTTGACAGACAAGTATTTGAGTTAATTGAGACCATTATTAAATACTATACTATCTTGGTCAGTGATCTCTCTAGGTTTGTAACGGACTTGGATACTAGTATACAAACCCATTATGAATTCGGTAGATACAAATATGACTACGACCGTATATTTAACAGTATTGACCAACATATGTTCAAACTGGAGTCTAATAAAATCAAAAAACTTGATAGGGACATCAAAGCATACAGTTTGGGAAGTGCCTACCCTATCCCACCTGTAGCCCAAGTTTGGGGAAAGGGAATGGTAAACCCTAAAAATTCTTACCCACATAATAAGGACCTGAATGTCGTTCAGCAAGGACTTTGTGACCTTGTTGATGACTTTGAGTCCAATAACACCAGTTTTGACCTAGGGCCACCTAACCACCAAGGACAAGGGGGTAGGGGTACCCCATGGCGTAACAGGCTTCGAAGTGCTCAACATGACAGGCAACAGACACGGGACTCAAATTTTCAGCAGGGCCCCTTCACCGGGGCCAAACCGAAACAGAAGAATTACCAACAAAATCTAGTAAAAGACAAACGAGTCTACAATGTTTACAGGAAATAAACCCTCGACCTGTTTTGGACTTACTGTTGAATTTACCTGATGGTTACGATGTTTCTGACACTAATTTGGACACAACTGAGTCTGTATCTGAGTTAAACATGAGTACTACAGATATTATTTTGAATGAGTTAAGTTATGGTCCTCATGAATCTGTCCCCTTGGAGAGTAGCAAAATAGTACCTTCTATTATTCTAAACACTAAGGGTGATTTTAAAGTGTACAACTTTAGTGATATAGAAATTGGGTCTGAAATAGTTGACCTTTTATCTAAGGGGCTTACGTTTATTCCATCGAAACAATGGGACATGACTAACACAATCTTGGACATTAAACTGTTTGTTAGGAAACTAAACCTTCAGGTTTTGATGGGTGATGTGTTTGGTTTGTCTGATAGTCTTTATGTTCCTAGCACTTATAATCCCCCACTGCATCCCGCTCTCGACGTGTTTGAGAAATGTTGTGAATTGGATATAAGACACATGAATACCTATAAGAACAATAGGTCTATATTTACTAACTTGAACAATAATGAAAGGGAAATAATGTCCTTTCTTACCACCCAAGGGCTTAGGTTTTGTAAACCTGATAAGGGTGGTGGATTAGTTGTTTTCAGAATGAGTGACTATCATGATAGGATAAATGAATTACTCAACACTGAAGCATACGTACACAGTTCACGTAGTGAGGTAAACAGAGCTTACAGTATCATCAGAAACTGTATTGAGGACTTATTCATTGATGGCCTAATAGATCAAAAGACATACAACTACCTAGTAATGTCATTTCCTAGATATCCGAGTATCTTTGGCATCCCTAAAATACACAAGGGTATTGAGAACCCACATTAAGACCTCTGGTGGATAGTAGGGGATCCCCCACTTACTCTTGTGCTAAGGTATTGGATGCCATTTTACAAAAATATCTGGTCAAGGAGACTCAAATTTGTAAAGATTCTTGGACTTTTCTGAAAAAATATTGATACCTTGCCTTTTGACAAGAGCTACAACTTCCTCACAATTGATGTAAAAGACCTCTACACTAGTATTCCCCACAAGGTAGCACTAGAATGGGTAGGACTCATGCTTAAGAAACATAAAGCTTCTACCAGGGAAACAGACTTAGTCTCTGTCCTTTTGGACATAGTATTAACAAACAATTATTTTTGTCATTGCGACTAATTCTTTTTACAAAAAATAGGTGTCGCCATGGGATCACCTTGTGGAGGAAGTGTAGCTAACTTGGTAATGGCTTACTGGGAATCGGAATTTGTCTTTAAAGACAATCTGTTTTTTGAGCCCTTTCTATTCTACACAAGGTTTCTGGATGACATTTTCATTTTACTTAAAGGTAGCGAAAGTGTCAGTCATCAAATTATTGAATACTTTAACCACACTACTGAATTTTTGCAATTTACTCACACGTTTAAGTGTGACTGTATTGACTATCTTGACATCCACCTAAGTAAAAATTACAACTTAAATTTGTTTACTGCAAATATCTTTAGAAAATCTACATATTCTAACACTTTCCTCCACTACACCAGCTGTCACCCTCACTACCAGAAGAAATCTGTTGTGAAGGGGCAGCTGGTAAGAGCTTCCAGAATGGTCAGCCTGGACGAGGATTTTATAAAGGAATGTGCTTACATACGGGAAATGTTTATACACAGAGGTTACCCGGTAACTTTTCTTGATCCAATAGTCCAGGAGGTAATGGACAAAAGACACAATAATGTGTACCTTCCTCTCCTGAAGACTAACATTAAAAATCTGATTGATGACAACGTTGTCAACTTGGTTGATAAGAACCAATGTGACCAAAAAGGGAGTAATGTACTAAACAGTGACCGATTTAAAAATGAGCTATGTACTGTTAAATTTATTACCACCTTTAGTACAACAAGTACCTTGTGTTCATCTATATTGAAGAAAAACTGGGACTTGTTTAAAACACAACCTGATTTACTTGAAAAACTGGGTGACCACCCTATGATAGTTTACAGGAAAGGGCTTAACATCAAAAGCCTGTTGGAAAAGCACGATACACCTGCAGTGAGATGCCCTGGAATGTACAAATGTCATAACTGTAATTATTGCAAATACGTTCAGGAGGGTAATTCTTTTATCCTGAACGAACAAAAATTCAGGTTAAGGAATAAATTTGATTGTAACATTAATCACATCACCTACTTATCTAAGTGTACTTCCTATTTAGCATTTTATATCGGTAAAACCGAAAGAAGACTACGTGAAAGGATGTACGAACACCTGTATGCCATTACAAAGGGGAAATTAGAGAACGCACTTGCTAAACATACGGCAGCTTACCCAAACCACAGTTTTAGATTTATGGTAATTGACCATGTAAAAATTGACCCGAGAGGGGGTCCTAGAAATTTGAAACTGGAAGAATTGGAACTGAAATGGCAGGTGAAACTAAATGCATACAGCTTTCCAGGACTGAATGAGTCTTGTTCAATAGGAAGTTTATTAAAATTAAACAGCTTGAAGAGATGAAGGTTTTGTCACTTGATATATCCTTTTTATGGCATTTACTGTATGGTACTTGTTTTTGTGATTAATTTCGTGGATTAGCTAGTTTTAACTAATGTTATTATAAACTTATTAAAACTATCGATCATGACATCTATTTTACTAGTTACGCCTAATTTACTATAAACAACTTAAATTATTAAAAACTTTATCAAGTATACGTGTTATGTGGGAAACATAGGAGGATTAACTACAGTCTTATGAATTTTGTGTAATCCAAAAAATGTAGGAATGACAGGGTGTATAATGTTCAAACAATTAACTTCTTCTATATTAAGTCTTCCTTCAGTAAACACATCTTTAATTACCTATTGATTTTAATATATGCCACATTTAATTAATTCCTGGATAGTTTGTCATAAGTGTCACACTTTAATATGCTAAATTTCCTGATCTTAGCTCCCCATCAAAACCAAGCCACCTCCCTTATCAGGTTTAATAATCCTGGTACCATTTTTCTTAATTTCTTCAAAAAGAGTTTTTATTCTAATGAAATACTATAACTTTATTATGTAATTTTATTCCCAACATTATTTCTAAGATCAGTCTGAAATAACGTCTCAAACAGTAGTAGTGAGGGGTGGATTGGGGGGGTTAAAAGTACTTGGACATCTAAGCCTGTCAGTTAATTGTGCAGAATCATTAAATATGATGTTGAAATTTAATTTCCTAATAAACATTTTAAGGATTTAATTTTATTTATTGCCTTTTGTTTATCGGGAAAGTTTGACTGGGCACAAGTCCCATTTTCAGCTGAGGCCTGGGGAGAAAAGCTCCACTTAAAATACATATTCATAATTAACAATAAAAATTAAACATTTTAAGCATTACTTTGCAGGTAATGTTGTGACAAATAGTAAAGGTGCGTATCATATACTTTATAAGTTATAATGTTAGGTTGTCATTCTCGCCTTCATTCTTGCTGGATGGGTTCGGAGCCGATCCTCTGCTCTGACTCTGCCTATACTATAGCTCGAGAGCTATTTTTACCGGCTCGAGGCAGCCCTATATCCCACAATACCATGTGCTAACTCCCTAGATCTCGTTTTCCGCTTCGCTGCGAGGTTGCCTTTTTTTACCGGCTCAGGTCAGTAAAAGAGAATTTTTTTTTCATAGAACTATTTTTCAGATAGTTTTCCAGATATTTTTCCTACTTTAGGTCCCTTTCGATAATTTTATTTATTACAGACCTTTTGTAGCCCTTCTTCCCTTCTTTTTAGTTAACTTTTATAATCGGGCCTACCTAGTTTCCCCCACCCCTTAGAGTGTGTGTGTGTGGGTGTTTTAGTCAGTCCCCTTAACTCCTTTCTGGGTATAAGTTGAGTGAGTGTGTGGGCTGACTGTGTTTACTGTGTTTTTCTGTATTTAGGACTTATGTCCAAAGACGCTAAGGTCTCGGGATTCAAGAAGTGTGACTCGTGCTGTCAGAAAATGTCTCTGACAGACGGTCACACTTCTTGTGTCTATTGCTTGGGGCCTTTACACCTGCAGGACTCTTGTTCCGTTTGTCACGGATTTAGTTCAAGAGTTCTGCAGGAAAGGCGTAACAAGCTCATCCTAAGGGGCTTGTTAAAGCCTGATGACTCCCCATCCAAGTCTGGCTCGGGGAAGTCGTCAAAAACCGCCAAACCCTCTGCTTCAGCTTCTGAGCCGAGGGCTGGCGTTATCGAGATGGCTCCAACCTCGGTTCCGTCTGGCTCCGAGGCAAGCAAAGTTTGTTCCGCTTCGAAACCATCATCGGAGCCGACCCCAGCGCGCAAGCGCTCTAGGTCTCCTTCGCTAGAGTCCGTCAGATCGGCTCCGAGGTCCCCTCTCCTATCGGAGCAGAGTCATAGGACTCATTCATTGAGGTCATCCAGGCTCTCCGACCACGACATCGAGAGGGTGGTCAGTAGACTCATAAAATCTCAGGCGCTGGCCCAAATGCTCCAGAGCCCATCTCACCAGACTGTGGCTCCTTCGATACAGTTATCCATTCCTCCTCCGACTCATCTCTCGAGTTCGGAGCCGGAGTTTGTTGGAACCGTGACCTTGCCTACGTCGGAGCCGATACTTCCTCCTTCGGCTCCGGTGTCGTCGGCTCCGACCTCTTTATTGGTTCTGTCTGTGGAGAGGTCCGGGCGCCGGGACTCCATTGTCGGCTCCGAGGGGGCGAGTGGCATCGGACCCTTGTCCGACCCCGCTCTCCCTTTCGGAGCTTCGGCTCTGGTTAGTTCGGCCCCAACATCATTCTCGGAGCCTTCTCTGTCGGTTACGGGGGCGGGTTCCGGGGCTACCTTTGGTATCTGATAGGGGAGCCTTCGAGGTGATGAGGAGTGTGCTGGACCCAGTGTCCACTCCAAGGTTAAGTTCTGCGGCTCCTCCCTCTATAGTGCCTGTTACGGTCTCTGGCCATCCTCCTACACCCGACAGCAGAGATCCAAAGCGTAGGGTACCCACTTTGGGTGTCTTCTCCTCCTCTTCCGAGGGCCCCCCTGAAGTTTCAGGGGAACCCCCTAGGAAAAGAAAGTGCAAGAGGAAGCACATAGACTCCCCCGAGTCTGTCACGTCGGACACCGACTTGGATGAGTCGGAAGGTTCCCCCAGATCCCCCTCTGAGGATGTCTCCTTTTCAGACATCCTGGAGATCCTAAGACAGAGGGGAAATTGGTCCACTCTCAAACCTTCCGAGGACGAGTCTGTTTACCTTGACGCCTTTGGATCTCGCCCTTCCACCTCCTGGGTGTCTCCCCCTTTTGACCCATTAATGGAGGTAGTGGCTAGAAAGGCGTGGGCAGCTCCTGATTCAATGGAACCTACCCCTAGGAGGCCTTCTAAATTTATTTCTGCACCAGATGACAAATCCTTTCTCACCAAAGATGTTTCAGTTGATGCTATGGTGGTAGCAGCAGCCACTAAGAAGGAATTAGCTGATCCTTCTGTATCTGTTCATCCTCCTAACAAAGAGTCCAGGACCATGGACAGGTATGGCAAGCGGACCTTTGCTTCAGCGACATTTTCTATGCGATCGCTGAACTATTTATGTCATTTCACCCGCCTTCAGAGAGACTTGCTCAAAGAGCTGGGTGAAACGGTACCGGATCCTTCTGCTGCGGGGTTTAAGGACAAAATAAACTCTCCGCTGGCTACCCTGAACTCCATTGTTAACTCCTCCATGCGGCTGATCTCTTATGCAGCCGATGGAGTGAGTAGAGCCGCTGGCACAGGCGTTGCGTTGAGACGTTACGCTTGGATGCGACTCTGTAACTTTGCCGACCCCTTCAAGGCGTCCTTCACCAACACCCCCTTTGACGGTTCGGAATTGTTCGGACCTCAGGTGAAGAATACCCTCACCAGATGCGAGCAAGATGGTAAGACTCTCTCTGCCGTGGGAGTCCATTTTTCCACGCCTTCTAGACCTTATCCTAAAGGACAGAGGGGTGGAAAGATGTGGTTCCGCAAACCACAGGGAGTCGCGCCTGCCGCACATGGTGAATTTCCCCCTAGAGGCAGAGGGGGGAATAATAACAGACGCCGCCCCAGGGGCAGAGGGGGTCCACAGAACCAGGGTTCCAGGGAATATTTCCCTGACCAACCCTTTCAGCATCCTTGAGAAGCTGCCCGACTGTCCGCCTTCGGAGGCAGTCGGGGGAAGATTATCTCTGTACCCGGAAGCCTGGCAATCCCTCTTCTAAGACACATGGGTACAGAAGATCATATCCGAGGGTTACAAAATCCCTTTCACTTTCCCTCCGGTACAACCGCCAAAACCCCTACCAGACGTACCACCCGCACAAAGGGGTCAGGCTCAGCTAGAAATAAAAAAGCTGTTAAAAAAAAGAGTCATCCAGGCAGTCCCAGCAGATCAGCTAGGATCCGGAATCTACTCCAGATTCTTTTTGGTACCAAAAAAGACAGGAGATTGGCGACCCATTTTGGACCTCAGCAGGTTAAACAACTCTGAACTAAAGACAAAATTTCGGATGGTAACACTGCAGTCCATTCTACCCTTTTTGGGCAGAGACAACTGGATGTGCTCGTTAGACCTCCAGGACGCGTACTACCATATAAAAATACACAAGCGCTCCAGGAGGTTTCTCCGCTTCCGGCTGGGAGTCGGTCATTTTCAATTCAGGGCCCTGCCCTTTGGTCTCACCACAGCCCCCCGGGTGTTCACCAAATGTTTGGCAGTGGTCACGGCTCACCTGAGATGGAAAGGATTCCAGGTGTTTCCATACTTAGACTACTGGCTCATTTCCGCTCCCACCAAACAGGATCTCATAATGGCCAGGGATTACACTATCTAACTTTGCAACAGTCTGGGTATTTCTATAAATTGTGCAAAGTCCTCCTTGTCGCCTTGTCAATGTATAAACTTTATAGGCGCCGTATTAAACACCACAGAAATGTCTGCAACATTACCACCTCAGAGAGTCACAGACATAAGGCGGAATGTTCAGCTTCTGTTTCAGCCCAACAGAGTCCAAGTCAAGCTAGTATTGAAAGTGTTGGCCCTCATGGCGGCAGCGATTCTTCTACTTCCATTAGCCCGCTCCCACATGAGGCTCCTTCAGTGGATGCTGTTTTCTCAGTGGTCCTTTCAACAGCTACCAATGACCCACAACATTTTGATAACACCATCTTGCAAGAAACATCTCTCCTTGGTGGATGGTTTCCCCTCAGCTTTTTCAGGGCAGACCCTTTGTTCTCCCCCCTCCAGTTGCCACTGTCACAACGGATGCCTCCCTGATCGGGTGGGGGGGGGGCATTATCAGGGCAGGACGGTCCAGGGCACTTGGCAACAGTCAGAATGCCACCTGCACATAAATATCCTGGAGATGAGGGCGGTGCTTTTGACGTTGCAGGCCCTTCAGAGCTCTCTTCCCATGGGGACTATAGCAATTCAGACGGACAATATGTCTGTGGTGTGGTACATAAACAAGCAGGGCGGAACAAGGTCCTACCCCCTCTGTCGAGAAGCACTCAGACTTTGGCAATGGGCGATGTCATCTCAACGGTTTCTGATAGCAACGCACATCCCTGGGAAGTCCAACGTCATAGCAGACAGATTGAGCAGAACTATCTTCATGCCTCACGAGTGGTCTCTAAATCAAGCGGTAGTAGATGGAATTTTTCAGAAGTGGGGCCAGCCTTGCTGCGACCTTTTCGCAACTCCACAAAACAGCAAGTGCCTCGACTTCTTCACACTTTTTCCTCTACCAGGCCAACCCCTCAGAGACGCTCTTGTTCACGTTTGGCCCCTGGGTCTTCTTTATGCTTTTCCTCCCTTTCCATTGATCCCACAATTAATTCAGAAAGCAACCGCATTGAGATCCAAAATGATCCTCATTGCCCCGTTCTGGCCTCACCAAGTTTGGTTCCCGTTCCTGCACAAATACCTACTGGAATAGCCTTGGCATCTGGAACCCCTTCCGGATCTGTTGACCCACCTCACGGGCAAGCTGCATCAGTCTCTACATTCCTTCAACCTCACAGCTTGGTTGCTCCACTTCCAGCCATAGCCAGGTTTCCCCTTCAGCCATAGCCAGGTTTCCCCTTATTTCTCCTCCTGTTCGTGATATCATTCTGGCTTCCCATAAGTCCAATACTAGGAAGACTTATGCGAGTAAATGGAAGCGTTTTTCACACTGGGCACAAACTAGAACCTTAGATCCTTTTCATGCACCCATTCATGAGGCTCTAGACTTTCTGGCGGAGCTTTTTCATTCAGGGTCATCATCGGCCACTATCAGGGTACAATTAGCGGCCATTGCTAATTTTCATGTTGGACTCTCAGAAGCAAATATTATTTCCCACAAACTCTGTAAAGCATTTCTTAAGGGCATCTTTTTGCTCAGACCTCCAGTCAAAGATCCACCCCCACAATGGGATTTGAATTTAGTTCTAACCTCACTAATTCTGCCCCCTTTTGAACCTGCAGCTTCTTGCTCCCTCAAACTTCTTTCTTGGAAAACGCTGTTTTTAGTAGCTATAACATCTGCCAGAAGGGTATCGGAACTTCAAGCCTTGTCTGTCCGTCCTCCTTATTTGGTTTTTCATAAAGATAGGGTAACTCTCAGAATAAACCCTTCCTTCCTACCAAAAGTGTTATCGGAAGCAAATCTAAACCACTCCATTGATTTGTCTGTCTTTTTCCCAGACTATACCAACAGGGCTGAACAAAAATTACATTCATTAGATGTTCATCGCCAATTGCGGTATTACCTAGACAGGACAAAACAATTCAGAAAGTCAGACCAGCTCTTTCTCTCTTATGCTGCAGGCAAGAAAGGGCTTCCGGTGTCGAAGGTTACTTTTTCTAGATGGCTGACATCTATCATCACCTTGGTCTATGAGTTGTGACACAGACAACTTCCCTCTAGGCCTAAGGCTTATTCAACCAGGGCACTATCAACTTCAACAGCGTTTCAAGCAAGGTTACCACTAGATGCCATTTGCGCAGCAGCTACATGGGCGTCCAAACATACCTTTATTGCCCATTACAAGCTTGATTTAGCCTCCAGAAATAGAGCTGATTTTGGTTCCACTGTACTCAGGAGTCTGTTCCATTGAGCCACCCAGGACTAAGATGCTAGGGACGCTGTCCCATCCAGCAAGAATGAAGGCGAGAATGACAACTTAACATTAAGAAGTTATGTCTTACCATAACGTTCCATGTTAGTTGTCTTCTTCTCGCCTTCTTTCTTGCGCCCCTCCCTCCTGCCCCTTAGCCTGGATAGACTTGAGGTTCTGAGTCCTTCCATTTCTGGAGATACAATATGTTGCATCTTTTCCTTGTATCCTTAGTGTTACTAACAGGTAATCTGTACTCGTAAAAGAGGATTATAATATTATTATTATAATATTACTTTTTATTACTATGTCTTAGCTTCCAAACGAGATCTAGGGAGTTAGCGCATGGTATTGTGGGATATAGGGCTGCCTCGAGCCGGTAAAAATAGCTCTCGAGCTATACTATAGGCCAAGTCGGAGCCGAGGATCGGCTCCAAACCCATCCAGCAAGAAAGAAGGCGAGAAGAAGACAACTAACATGGAACGTTATGGTAAGACATAACTTCTGATTATTTTACATAAGTCAGACATGTTAACATGTAACAGCTGGAGATACAAGAGCAGTGATAATGCATATAGGTTCAGTATATGTATATTGACATTAATGAGGTAGGATGTCACTGGAGCAGGAGCAGAACATAGAGGAGGATGAAGAATATAAGTAGAAGTAATCAAGAAAAGCATAAGTAGAAACAATTTTGGTAGTGGAGAGGTTGAGGTAACAGTAGATCAGTAAGATAATGAGGTGGTATCAGTAGGAGAAGATTACGGATATAGAATAGTTGTAGGAGCAGTAGTGGAGATGAAAGAAAGAGGCAGGGTGATTGATAGAGAGATTGTATTGGTAGAGAAACAGAAAAAAAGATCTTGTTTATTCAGGATTGGAACATGAACTTAAGACACAAAGAAGCTTTGTGTTGGAAACCGTTTCAATTGTCATATTTGCTAATATGATGTTGGCTTGTTTCTGTGCTGACAGCGATTTGAGTAAAAACAGCATTATTTTTTTTCTAGCATTTAAAAGTAGTTAGTAGGCATCTAGCCAGCTCTCAACTGAGGAAAAGGAGCCCTGGGTCATCGTGTGGAGTACTGATGGACTTTGTGCAGAGCATAAGGATCTAGCATTGTCTACATATTTTGCAATGGAGACTTCTTTGGTAGCTTTGTGAAGATTATTAATGAATATGTTGAATAGTAAAAAGCCTGGAAGAGATCCCTGAGGTATGCCAATAGAGGCAGACAGAAAGGGAAAAAGTTATTTCCATTTTACAGCCTGGAAGCTGTTGGTGAGATAAATGTGGAACCAGATAAGGGATGAGTGGGAGAGTTCTAGGGAGATTAGTTAATGGAGCAGGTATTGGTATGAATCTGTGTTATGCTTTCAATGTGTCTAAGAAAAGGGAGGGATACTATTATGCTGGTATTTCTGTTAAGAGTTTGATTTCTGTAAAACTGAGCAGAGCAGTAGTGGTGCTGTGGTGAGGTTGGAAACCATGTTTAGTGTTGTGATGAGAAAGGAGGTGGGTATGAATGCATTTTTCTAATATTTTGGAGAGTGGAGGTAAAATGGCTGTACATCTGTAATTGGAGATGTTGGAGGATGTTCCCTCTTTACGAGGGGATGCTGAAAAGTTCTAAGCTTGACCAACTTTCTATATTCTGAACATTATTTTGCCTTTGTAGCTGAAAGAGGGTTATTTCGTCTTGCAAAATGCTAGTTTGCTGAATCATAATGATATGTTTTGACATTGTTTCAGATCATTGAACTATATCAACAAGAAGTGTGGCATTTTCAAATGTGGAACTCTGAGCGTCTTTATGTTCCTATTCCTGCAGAAGAAAACTCCAAATGAAATCCATGAATGTATGATGCAAACAATAAGTGACAAGTGCCCTTCTTACTCAGCTATGAAGCTGTGGTGTGCAAACATTCACTGTGGAGATTTCGAGACTGAAGATGTAGCAAGGTCTGGGAGGACTGAAATGGTGTCTACTCCTGAAATTATTGACCATGTCCATAACCTGATTCTGGCAGATCAGTGAATACCAGTAAAACAATTGCTGAGACACTGTAGATATCCAGGGAATATGTTGGGTTTATAATCCATGAGCAGCTGGGTATGCAGAAGCTGTCAGCCAAGTGGGTGCCCAAATGTTTGAATGTCAATGAGAAAAGACATTGAGTGGACACTTCCAAGTTGATTTTGCTGCATTTTCATTGAGCTGGTGCCAACTTTGTAGAACAACTAGTTCCTGTTGATGAAACATGGTTATGCTACTGATCCTGAGGAAAAAAAAAACAGTCCATGCAATGGCGGCACTCTGGTTCACCAAGGCCAAAGAAGTTCAAGAACCAAAAGTCATCAGGAAGGATATGGCCACAGTGTTTTGGGATCAGGAAGGTGTTGTAATGATTGACTATCTTTCAAGTGGTCAAACAGTTAATGTGGAATAGTGCTGTAACTTACTGTGTTGCTTAAAGGAGATGTTGAAAGAAAAAAGGAGCGGGAAGCTGCAGAAAGTAGTTCTTCTTTTGCAAGACATTGCACCTGTTCACAAGGCTGGCAAAACAACGGATGTTTTGACAAAATGGGGTTTGAGTGCTTAGACCATCCACCCTACTCACCAGATCTTGCTCCATCTGACTATTTCCTGTTTCCATACCTTAAAAAGCGTTTGAAGAGTGGCAGTTTTTGAGTGATTCAGAGGTGATTGCAGCAGCGGAGCAGTATTTCAGTGCCAGACTTCAGACTTTTTTTGCCAGGCTTACAGAAACTTCAGACATGATGTACCAAATGTGTTGATCTTTAAGGAGAACATGTTGAATAACTTGTAAGTTTCATGGCTCCACGTCATTCCCTTGTTGGTCGGGCTTAGAACTTTTCAGCACCCCCTTGTATGTAGAGGTATGAAGTAGAATTTTTTCCAGATGTCAGGAACAGCTTTCTGTAATTGATCATTTTATGAGTCTAGATACACAGGGTATGCTATAGCAACTGCAGTGATTCTGACATATTCTGGTGACAGGTTATCAGCAGCTGCTGTTGAAGTTTTTAGTTTTAGGAGGTGTTTTTTGATAGAAGAGGTAGATACTGGTCGGAGGGAGAAAGGATTTTGGTGGTGATTAGTACTGTTTGGAATAGTGAGGCTGCTGGGTGATTTGTTGTTAAGTAGGGAGAGGACAATTTTTTATTGAATTGGGTAGCTATAGGGACTGAGTTGATGATAGTAGTTGGTGAAAGAGTCATAGTTTGGACAAGGTATAATAGTCTATTGATTGTGTTCCAGAAAAGCTTAAGGTTCTGTTGGAGATTAGACAAGTATTTTATTTTGTCTGATCTGATTCCTAAGCTGTCTAAAATATTGGCATTTTTGTGGTATTTTGTCAGTAGACCATGATTTCCAAACTTTATCTCTATTTAACACGAATTACCTGATTTCTCTTGTGAGGTATGGGATGGGGCTGAATTTGATTCATTTTGGTCTGATGGGAGCTTGTTCACTGAAGTGAGTTTCAGCATCATCTGGGGGTAATTATTTTAGAATATCCCAGTTGTATTTGTTGAGATAGCTGATGAATGTGTCAAGATTGTAAGCACATTATTATAGATTATATGCTTATGTGCATGATTAGATTGTCTCACAGCAAAGGTCAGTAGATGGTCACTGGTGGTGTTGGTTGGCAGCCAGCAGTGTTAATTTTGTTAGGGGTGGTGGTGGTGATGATCAGAGCAGTGCAGTGGTTTAGTAGTGGTTAGTAATTGGGTATGGTTAGCATTGTTCTCTCATAGCAAGAGATTCTTGGCTGGGGTGCCTTCTGTCCCAGTCAGACTTTTTCAGTAAACAAATGTTAAATAAAAATAAAATAATGTAGACTCCCTATTAATGCATTTGTCTATTTTTGTAGCAGTAGTGATAATTGGGGTAAAACCAAAGAGATTTATGGAGAGTGTGGGAGAGTCAGAGTTGATAAGTAGGTAGTCTAAATTAACTTCACTTGTCATGATACTTTCCTTGTTGATATGAGAGATCCGATACAGGATTTCTTCTAGTAATGGGATGCTGTTTCTGGGAGAGATGTAGTTGGCAGTGGTGCATATGCCTGACAGATTTTCTGACAATAGTGGAAACACGATAACTGAATGAGAGAGAGTTGTCCACATAATTACCCGGGTCTTTTATGACTGTATCTCTTTGAAGAGGTAGAACAGCATTTTTGCCGAACGCTACTATGCTACACTCGTTTGCATTTAGTTTGAGATCATTTTCAATATACCAGGTATGTGCAGATTCCTACTCTTTTTTTTAAGCAGTTAAGTATCAGATGAATGGATGAGCAGATAATACCCAGCTTGTAGTCATCAGCAAACATGGTTAACTACAAATCAGGGATATTGGCTTGCATGTCTGCAAATAAATGCCAAACAGCAGAAAGCATGCTATATAAAATAGCCAGCACTGATAGCACAGATGGATAAAACCCTCTCTATGGCTTAGGTAACTGAAGTTTGAATTGAGGCTTGGACACTTGACAACAGGCAGGGAGGATTGGCATGCCAATCCTAGGGTGAACAGGGGGTATGATTAGGTGCACATGCATCATACTGGTTGATATCCCTGGTGGAAACACAACTTTGCTGTGTCTTCTGTGGGTAGGTAGGGCAGTCCTGCTGACATCAGCCCTTTGGGAAATTGAGGGATAGTGCAGCAAAGGCACCCATTGCACATCCCATCTATGGGTTCCTCTGGTCCATATTGGGTAGGGCAAAAACTGTAAAAAAAAAAAAAAATCTTGAACCACTTCTAATGTCTGCCTACATGTATGTTGGCCCCTCCTGGCTGAGCCCTGCTTCCAATGACAGGGTCACCACGGGGCTGATTTGCCAAGATGGGATTGTTGATTGACAGGCAGCAAGGACAAAGAGAAGCAAAGAACATAAATGTCTGTGTGTGTGTGTGTGTGTGTGTGTGTGTGTGTGTGTGTGTGTGTGTGTGTGTGTGTGTGTATATATATATATATATATATATATATATATATAAATATATATATATATATATATATATATATATATATATATATATATATATATATATATATATATATATATATATGTATATATATATATATAGAGAGAGAGGGAGGGAGATATCTGTATGGGTCTACTTTGTTTCATTGAAAGCTCATTTCACTGAATCTGAATTCACCCTGACCAAATTGGTGAAAGCTTAAATTACTGAAAACTCATTTCACTGAAGTGAATTACTGGCACTGTGTAGAGTACTGTAAGGCAAGTAAATGGTATATGCCCTTTTCCCCACTGTAGTGCGAACCTGGAGTTAGTATATATAGTTAGGGGGTATTTGGGAGACACAGCCCCCAAATTGGGAGGGGGTTGTGGTAGACATAGCCCCCCACTTAGTTTGGGTATATATTGTCTTCTGGGAAGAGTTAGTCATTGGTGTTGTAAGTATGTAGGTCTGTGGTTTAAAATGTATTGTTTTGAAGCTTTCAGTGAAATATAATATAAAACCGAACTACGTGGGGGGATACTCCCCACACATCCCCCAGTGTGGGGGACTGTGCCCTCCACACCCACCCTAACTATATATGCTAACACCAGGATCGCACTACAGTGGGGAAAAGGGTACAGTACTCTACACAGTGCCAGTACTTCACTTCATTGAAATGAGATTCGGTGAAATGAGTTTTCAGTAATTTGAGCTTTCAGCGGCTTGGTCAGGGTGAATTCAAATTCAGTGAAATGAGCTTTCAATGAAACAAAGTAGAGCCATATATATATATAAATATATATATATATATATATATATATATATATAAAATATGGCTGTACTTCTCTTCATTGAAAGTACAGCACTTCGAAAAAGAGAAGTAGACCCACACTTAACCAAAAGTGCACTTAACCGAAAGTGCACTTCCATGAAGAATGGTTCACCGAACCCTTAAGGAACACTGAGGCGCTGAAGCACACTACAGTGAGGAAAAGGGAATTTATCTGTTTCCCCACTGTAGTGCGATCCCGGAGATGGCATGTTTAAGTAGGGGGTGCAGGGCGGGCTTGCCACCTTGCAAAAACATTGTTTTGATGGTCCTTAATGGTTCGTTGAACCGTTCTTTGTGAAAGTGCACTTTCGCGTAAGTATGGGTCTACTGTTCTTTTTCGAAGAAGTGTTTTTTTTTTGTTGAAGTACAGTAGACCCATATATATATATATATATATATATATCTGCTTCAGTAGATCGAACTTTTAAATGTTCAAACCTCATATGGCCAAGACCATAACATCGAACATTTAAAAGTTTGAACACTGAAGTACAACAAAAAACAAAACAAAATGTTTGTAGCAGGGGGGCAACCCCCCCCCCACTCCCCACTACTTAAATATACCTACTCCGAGATCACACTACATTGCAGAAAAGGGAAATCTTTCCATTCTGCACTGTATGGGGATCTCCATTCAGTCTGTTCGAATTTTTAAAAGTTCAGTCATATGATCTCAGCCATATGAGGTTCAAACTTTTAAAAATTCGATCTACTGAAGCGGACTAAAGTCATATGGTACTGAACAGGTTCAGTAAATATCAGAAATGTATCTGTATTGTGTTGGTACAGTATCACTAAAGTAGTATTTATTAAAGAAGTGATATCTTTTGCCTTTTTAAATGTCATAAGCAGACTCTGTGGCATAGAGGGGGTAAAACCTTGATTATGACCCACATGACCAGATATTGATTGGCAGACCAGCCACTAGAGACATTAAGCAGGAGAGGATAGGAGGGGATGGCTGATGCTAGCTCTCCCAGACTGGGGAAGGGAGGCTGGCCATCTGTAACATGAGCACCTACTGGAGAGAGAGAGGTGTAAAGTGTACAGCAGTGGCAGCCTGGGATGTGCTTGGCTGTGCCAAGGCTATGGCTGCAAGGTAAACGTAATGAGTCATGGGCAGGAATGCTTAGACTTGCAGGGAAAGGTATAGTAAGTGATCACATCTGCCACTGGGGCAACAGGCTTAGGGTCTTAAACAAAGCAAACCAATGGCTGTCTTTAACAATGACTTCTTTGATTAGCTGTCACTCTGTGGGAAACAGATGGGGTGGCTGATCGTGGAGGGCAGATGGTCATAAGGCAATGGGAAATAAAAAAATATATATTAAAAAGGAATATTTTCTGCCATTTTAAATATAGCAAAAACATGATTTTAACAAATGCACATTGATGTGCATACATCTAAGGTGCAATAATTTCTTTGCCTTTTAAACAAAAGGCAGGTCCTCTGTAGATAAACACTGAGTATTCAGGTATTGTGTTCTGAAAATTTTAAAGCAAAATTTTTATACCATTAATAATATAGTGCCACGGTACTTAAGGTTAAATAAAAGTTCAAACAGCCATTCAGACTTGTCAGATTGCAGGATTTCCAAAATATTTGGTTTATATTGTGTTTGGTGACAAATGTAAAATATCTAAAAATGTCATTACATTGTTTTATTAAAATATAAGACTTAGAAAGGTTGCATATTTCTTACAAAAGTGGTAATTTCTGATTTTTTTGATTTTTTTTAATGCTCTGGAAGACACTTTTTATATAAAAATTGAAAATGTTCACATTTAAAATTCAGAATGCGGCTACTGTGTTATCTTTAAAGCCAGGAATAACTTCTAATGAAAAGGTTACACCTCATTGTTCCAGTATCATTTTTTGGAAATACTGTTAAATATCTGAAAAAATATTGGAGATCTGAGGTGAGGTGGAATCCATAGATGTGGTATGTGTTGCATAGGAAAATCCACAATGTGAAATTTGTAGACAGTAGGTTATTGGGGATGCAGACAATAAACTTTGTGGTGCATCAGACTTGTTTATCCATGTACAAGCTACATACAAGTCAGTGACTCACCATGAATAGCAGAGCTATTGCAGTTCAGATGCAGGGAAGCTGTGTTCCAAAATTGTTGTATGTTATTAAACTGCAACGCAGGTGCACAAGATATGCCAGCCAGTGTAAAGGCAGTCTGCTGACACCACAGCTGTATTATGACAGCAGACATTGTGATCAGACCATGTACAAACCGCCGACCAGATATCAAATTACACTTTTAAGCAGAAAATACATATTGGCCTATCCTATGTATGTGTGTATTTACAAAAGTTTATCTTTTTATATAGTTATATAGCATGCATGTTTGTGGGGGTGCACATAGAAATACTGTATGCACAGCAGTGCAGGATGGTAAAACCCACCTGTAACATGCTGCCACTGCATATGGTGCACAGTTGTTCTGCATTTGTTATAACAAGCCACTGTTTTCTGTACTTCCTTCTCTGCAGCCTGTGACATAAGACAGTGACAGCACTAATAGATTTTAAGACCAGAATGAGATGTAGATGAAGGCTATTATATAACAAACTGTATGGTTAATGAGATAAATTCAGTTCAGAACTTTATATATTTTGCTGGGCACTCATACCGTAGAAGCCATTTCATTGAACTTCTCTGCACAAATTACTCTGTATATAGTGTGTCACTGAAACATGCAGATTTAGGTGTATGTGCATCTTGTAATTTGCATGCAGTGTACATAAGCACTTGCGCTTCCTCAATTTTTTTTCCAGATTACAGTTTGTGTCTTACAGTTGCTAAAACTGCATCCATTCATATTTTTCAGTACCTACTTTGTTTAATTGAGGGTCACAAGTAGTTTGAGCCTCTTCTGGCAAGCATATGACATAAGACACATACCAGACCTGAATGGGATGGCAGTACATTCAGGATGCATATACACCCACACACCTTGTGACAGTTTTATTGTTGCTGGTTTAACCACGTTTGTGATGTGGAAAGAAGATGAAAATGCATGCCAAAACCAAAGTGGGACACATGGGAGAGTATGAAGACAGCACAAAAGCATGTCTCAAGTCTAAACACTCTTAAGTGCAGGATAAATGGACTGTTGGGCATCCATTACTGCCATTGACTTACTAAACCAGTGAGCTGCTGTTGACATTTTTATTTGTTCCTCAACTAATGGATTCGGACCCGACCCGGCCTCTTTCTCTAGACTCTAGGATTTGACTCTCAAGCTCCTCCCTTACCCATAATGTCCCTGACCACTGTGTTACCTCAGATCTCGTTTGCCATTTTTCAGGTTTGGATGGTATTGTGAGCTCTCAAGCTCACTTTGGGTTTAGTGAGTGCAAAAAACTTATATTCTTCTCTTTAAACATTGTATGTTCTGTAGTCGTATCTCGCCTTCATTCTTACATATGGGTTCATAGCTGATCTTAGGCTTTGACTCGGCCGATTACAAAGCTCAAAGTCTCTTAGTTGGATCGTGGCAAGGTAGGTATTCCATAGTGCACTAGTAAGAATCCCCAGATCTCATTTGCCGCGTCTACGAGTTCAGAAGTGCTTCTTGCTTGGCCGTGGCTAAGTTGCATATTTTTCATTATTATCATAGCTCTTATTGATATTTCTGTTTATAAGATAGCTTAGTTTACATAGTTTTAGCAATAGTTTTTCATAGGTAGATAATAGTAGCGTGTTTTTGCTAATTTTTTCCATAGTTATTGCTGAGAACTTGTTGGCCGTCCTAGGCCTGTTTTTGTTCTCAGAGTGGTATCCTTTCTCTGTGCTAGTTTGACTTAGTTTTCCTATTTAGCGTAGGTCCGCATTTGTGTTAGGACCTTGTTTTTCCAGTTTTCAATAGAATAGTATATTGTGTGCAGTGTCGGTTACTATTATTGGCTAGTTTTTTACCTGCTGTTTAAATTTACAGTTTGTGTTTTTTTTTCTGACTTAGCTTCTTTCCCGTTTCCCAGCAGCTAGGTCCATTTAAGTTAGAGGTCCTAGTCCTCTAACTTTTTTGGTGTTTTTTCCTCAACAGGGCTAGGCCCGTTTAAGTTAGAGGACCTTGTCCTCTCTTCTGTCTTTATAGAAGTTCTGTTTGTACTAAGCATGTCGAAGGAGTCCAAAGATCGTAAACCTTCGGGTTTTAAAAAGTACCTTAAGTGCTCCCGAAGAATATCAATTACTGATGTGCATAGTAATTGCATTTACTGCCTCGGAGCCATTCATCTACAGGAAACTTGTTCTTTCTGTCACTCCTTCAGCTCCAGAGTTCTCCAAGAAAGGAAGAACAAATTAATACTGAAAGGTCTCATTAAGCCTTCTTTCGAGTAGGACTTAGCCAGTTGTCCATCATCCTCCAAGTCTCCCTCCTCAAAGAAAGAGAAGGTTAAGTTGGCAAAGAGACATTCTCCTGCACCGGTTTTGTCTGGACCTCCTCAGAAAACATTAAAATTGGATAAGCCTTCTACCTCTTTGGCTCCACTGTCCTTGGAGCCACTTGAGGTTATCGATGTTGACACTGCAGTATCGGCCCCAAGTCTTTCAGAGCCGACTACTGAGAAATTGCTTCGGAGCCGGTCTAGAGAGCTATTGCCAGTCTCCCCGACTTTATGATCTCCCATATTACAGAGAGCTAAGTTGCCTACCCTGTCATCCAGATCCTCCAAGAGCCTTTTAGAAGAGGATGTAGAGAGAGTAGTGCTTAGACTTTTGAAGTCATCTGCTTTACCAAACTTATTGCTGGGTCCG
This sequence comes from Protopterus annectens, assembly GCF_019279795.1. Classification (NCBI taxonomy): domain Eukaryota; kingdom Metazoa; phylum Chordata; order Ceratodontiformes; family Protopteridae; genus Protopterus; species Protopterus annectens. The sequence goes on along the minus strand of NC_056733.1, from coordinate 352,091,530 downwards.
ACTCAGTTGGTTCCGGAGCCATCTAAGACCATTCTCCCTGTTGCTGTTCCTCCTCTGAGCCATGTTGGTCCTTCAGAGCCGAAGTTTTCGGTGCCACCTGTTGTGGAACCCTCGGTTCCAGCACCCCTTGTGGCTGTCTTGGAGCCGAGTTCCGCTCCAACACCATCCTTGGTGTCTAGGAGCTGAAGCTCACCAGTCAGCCCTGACAGGGGCGCTTGGACCTGAACCTCCTCAGTGCCGAGCCTAGCTCTCAATGCGTCGGCTAGGTTGAGCTCGGATCCTACATCCATCTCGGAGCCGATCGCTTTGGAGCCGAGGACTACCTCTGTTTCCTCGGAACCGGGGCTGTCCTTGGTGCCGGAGAGATCTGCATTTCAGATGATGAGGAGCATGCTGTCTCAGTCATCAGCTCCACACAAGTTTGCCGATACTCTTCCACCTCAAGCACCGACCCCTGTCTCAGCACCTTCTCTCTCTGTCTCGACAGCAGAGACCCGCAACCTCAGAAGCCCCCTTTGGGTGGCCCCCAGTCTTCCGAGACCTCCCCAGAATATCCTTCTGAGTAGCCCCCTCAGAAAAGAACATACAAGAGGAAGCATGTAGACTCTCCAGATGAGTCCATCACCTCAGACACTGACCTCAAGGAGTCAGAAGGGTCCCCCAGGTCGTCCTCTGATGATATCTCCTTTGTAGATGTCTTAGAGATCCTAAAGTAGAGAGGTGGCTGGCCCACTGTCACCCCTTCTGATGAGGAGTCTGTGTACCTGAAGGCTTTCGGGTCTCAACCTTCAGCCGCTTGGGTGTCTTCACCTTTTGATGAGCTCCTGGACCTAGTTAGTCGAAAGGTGTGGGAAACTCCTGATGCTGTGGAACCAGTCCCCAGAAGACCCAACAAATTTCTCTTAGTCCCCAAAGAGAAAGAGTTCTTGACCAAAGGTGTGCCTGTAGATGCCATGGTGGTGGCGGCAACCACAAAGATGGAACTAGCGGAGACTTCTACATCTGTCTATCCAGCAAACAAGGAGTCTCGAACGATGGATAGATACGGGAAGCGTATCTTCTCTTCAGTGGCTTTTACTCTCAGATCACTGAATTACCTCACACATTTTACTTTGTTTCAAAGAGATCTCCTAAAGGAGCTAGGAGATGCTCTCCAAGGTACATCAACTGAAGGAGTACCTGAGACAGTTACTGCTCAGTGGTTCAGCTTAAACTCCATTGTCAACTCCTCCATGAGGCTGATCTCCTATGCAGCAGATGGATCAAGTAGGGCAGCGGGTTCAGGGGTTTCACTTAGGAGACACTTCTGTATGCGCTTATGCAGTTTTGCGGAGCCCTCAAAATATACTTTTATCAACGCCCCCTTTGATGGTTCCTCTTTGTTTGGATCAAAGGTAAAAGATACGCTTATCAGGTGCAAACAGGAAGGGAAAACTCACTTTGCCATGGGAGTACGTTTTACCATCCCTTCTAGACCATACCCCAAGGGTCAGAGGGGCAGCAAAATGTGGTCCAAGAAATCCCAGAGATTTTTCCAGGACGCACAGGGTGATTCCTCCTTCAGAGGCAGGGGAGGAGGGGCTAATGGTAGACGTCACCCTAGAGGTTCCTTTGGTGGCCGTCCCTGTTAGCGCTCCTGATGTGGGGCCCGGCTGCGCTTCTCTGGAGCCAGTCAGGGGTCACATCTTTGTATCCAGAAGCCTGGCTCAACATCACCCAAGACAAGTAGGTACAAAGAATAATCACCAGAGGATACTCCATACCCTTCTTTCTTCCACCTCACACCCCCAAGAAGATCCCAGATGTTCCACCCAATCACAGGGATCAAGCAACCATAGAAGCTCAAAAGTTACTTTCAAAGAGAGTCATCCAAACCGTCCCTGCAGACCAAATAGGATTCGGAACTTACTCCAGATTCTTTTAGTGCCAAAACGAGCAGGGGACTGGAGACCCATTTTGGACCTCACCAAACTAAAACGAATCAGTAAAGAAGTCCAAGTTCCAAATGGTAACCCTGCAGTCTATACTCCCTCTATTAGGGAAAGACAATTAGATATGCTCCATAGACCTCCAAGATGCGTACTATCACATCAAAATGGACAGAGCATCGAGGAGTCATCTACGTGTCTGCCTGGAAGCCGGTCATTACCAGTTTCATGCTCTGCCCTTTGGTCTCACCACAGCCCCCAGGTTGTTCACCAAATGCATGGCAGTAGTGACAGCTCACTTGAGATGTCGTGGATTCCTAGTCTTTCCATACCTGGACGACTGGCTCCTGACCGCCACCACCAGGCACATACTCCTACAAGCCAGGGATTCGACCATCCAGCTCTGTACCCAGCTAGGAATTACGATAAATTGGGAAAAGTCTGCCTTGTTGCCCTCTCAATTTGTGACTTTTATAGGCGCAGAAATAGACACAGTTGCCATGATGGCTCGTCTTCCTGCAGACAGAATTCAAAACCTCAGACAACAGATATACAGCTTACTTCCTCAGCAAAAAGTCAAGGTCACGACAGTGATGAAACTTTTAGGGACCATGGCTTCTACCATAACTCTAGTTCCACTAGCGAGATTGCATATGCAAATTCTTCAATGGCTACTTTTTTCCCAGTGGTCTCTTCAACAACTGCCTCTATCTCATCATATTCTCATAACGGAATCTTGTAAAAAGGACCTTCGTTGGTGGATTCAGCCCAATCATCTGATGACAGGAACACCCTTCCTTCCTCGCCAACCTGTTGCTACTGTGACCACGGATGCCTCCCAGATAGGCTGGGGGGGGGCATTATCTAGGCAAGACTGTCCAAGGCACATGGTAAGGTCACGAGGCTCACTTGCATATCAGTGACCTAGAGATGAGAGCAGTGCTACTAGCATTACAAGCACTTCACGATTTTCTTTCTCTAGGGATGATAGCAATCCAATCGGACAATATGTCAGTGGTATGGTATCAAGGAGGAACCAGATCTTACCCCCTTTGTTGAGAGGCTCTTTGTGTTTAGCAGTGGGTGATATCTTCCCAGCGCTTTGTAGTAGCAACACATATCCTGGGGACAACCAATGTGATAGCTGACAAGCTCAGCAGGGCACTCTTGATGCCGCACGAGTGGTCTCTGAATCAGAAAGTAGCGGAACAGATTTTCCACAAATGGGGGCAGCCTTGCTGCGATCTGTTTGCCAGTCCAATCAACGCCAAATGCAGCAGCTACTTCTCCCTTATCCCCCCACCGGGGGAGTCTCTGAGAGACACACTTGTTGACAATTGGCCTCTGGGATTTCCTTATGCATTTCTCCCCTTTCCGCTCATATCGAAAGTGATCCAGAAAGCGAAGTCCTTGGGAAGCAATATGATTCTGATCACTCCTTACTGGCCTCGTCAGATTTGGTTCCCCTTTCTCAGGCCTCATCTCCTAGATGACCAGTGGACTCTGGACCCAGTTCCAGACCTCTTGACACATATGTCAGGTTTCCTTCACCCCTGCCTCCACACACTCAACTTGACAGCGTGGCTGCTCCACTTCCATCCCTACTCAGGCTCTTCCATCCCTAGTCAGGCTTCATGATTTTTCACCTGCAGTGACCCATATCCTCATGTCTTCCCACAAACCTTCCACGAGGAATTTATACGCTAGCAAATGGAGAAGATTTTCTATCTGGGCAAAAGAGAAAAATGTAGATCCTTACACAGCATCCATCCCCTTGGTGTTAGAATTCCTAACCAAACTTTTCCATCAGGGATCAGCTGCTGCTACAATTAAAGTCCATCTGGCAGCGATATCCAATTTTCATTTGGGACAACGTGAGCCTAATCTGATGGCTCACAGATTGTGTTAAATTTTCCTTAAAGGCATTACCTTACTGAGACCTCCCTTTCAGGAACCTGTATCTTCTTGGGATCTAAATTTCATTCTATCCAAACTTACTTCCCCGCCTTTTGAACCCGTGCATTTGTGTGAACTGACGTTTATGTTTTGGAAGACCATTTTTGTAGTAGCTATTACATCCGCTAGAAGGGTGTCAGAGTTGCAAGCACCATCAGTCAAACCTCCTTAATTGATTTTTCATAGAAACAATTTCCCTTTCTACAAACCCTTCCTTCATCCCCAAAGTTTGCTCTCAGTCTAATTTGAACCAAACTATCGAACTGCCTGTATTTTTTCCTAATCATTCAAACAGTGCAGAATATAAATTTCATCAACTTGATGTTCACAGACAGTTACAGTTCTACCTACATAGAACTAAGGAATTTAGAAAATCAGACCAATTGTTCGTATCCTTTTCTGAAACCAGGATAGGTTTGCCAGTCTCTAAAGTAACTCTATCTAAATGGATTTCCAACTGTACTTCTTTTATCTACTCTTCCAATGGAAAGAACCTTCCGTTTAAAATTAAGGCTTATTCCACAAGATACCTATCAACATCTGCTGCCTTTCAAGCCAGAGTTCCAATTGACAGTATTTGTGCAGCAGCAACTTGGGCTACCCCTCATACCTTTATTACTCATTACAAATTGGATTTGACCTCAAGGGTAGAGCCTCTGGTTCCACGGTTCTTAGGAGTATATTCCCATGAGCCACCTGAGAAAATGGTGCTAGGGACGCTGTCCCATATGTAAGAATGAAGGCGAGATAGGACTACAGAACATAAAGAAGTCATGTACTAACCATAAGTTTACATGTTTGCAGTCCAGCTCGCCCTTCATTCTTACGAACCCACCCACCTACCCCCCGTCCATGTATCCTTGGGGGATCTGGAGACAGGATAGTATTGCCTTTGGTAGGTTGGAGACCTTTCATCTTTGTTGTTCCTTGTGAATAACCTTTCTATCACTTTTATAGTCAGCAGCAAACAAGATCTGGGGGTTCTTACTAGTGCACTATGGGATACCTACATTGCCATGAGCCAACTAGGAGACTTTGAGCTTTGTAATTGGCCGAGTCGAACCGAGGATCGGCTCTGAACCCATATGTAAGAATGTAGGGTGAGATGGACTACAAACATGGAACGTTATGGTGAGTACATAACTTCTTTTTTCCTTGGTGTTATTAATAGTATCTCCCTTACCCCTTTTCTAAACGTTCCTGATACCAAATTAAGGTATTTCTCTTAGGTAAACTTTGCTATCATTGTTGGTAACCTTCTTCCTTTGTTAGCTCACATTGAGGTATCTTCTAGCATACCATTGTTGGTATAATTATTTTGTAATTGTCATAGCTATTTAAAAAAAAAAAAAAAAATTTTTTTTTTTCTTTGTTTGTAGGCCTCTGTCATAGGCTGCCTTGCAGTATGGTAGTAAAGCCTACTGGATTCAAAAACTGCACTATTTCCTGTGGGTATAAGATTCCCAACTCTGATGCCCAAAAAGAGGATTGCTTAGGCCCGGTGCATTTTGACACCTCCTGCTCCATTTGTGTGGCATTTAATGCCAGGGCCATTAGTGATGGAACAAACAAGCTTGTTTTAAAAGGCCTCCTTCAAGCTTTGCTCCTTCTACTGGTACTTCTTCATCAGGGGATCAAACCCCCGTCTCATAAACCCAAGGAGCATCGAAGACTCACCCCTGCTCGATCTGCTAACTCAGTACTTGCATTGGAGCCTCCTAAGAAGGTTTCAGAAAGCATGGATCTGAAGTCTACTGTTGCCAAGTCTCTACGGTTTCATAGTCCAATGTTTTCCCCAAAACTTATATCCCCGATGTTGAGGTCTCCCTTTCTTCAGGTTGCTCCTAAAAAGTCTTGAAGGCCACCTTCCATTTCTTCCTCTATTAGGTCCTCCCAAAGTCATTCTTAGGCAGAGGTGGATAGAATGATGAAAAAATTCCTCAGAACACAGATCCAGATGGCCGTTTTACCAGTTTCATTTCCCATCGGATCTGTGAACCATAAACCTTCTTTTCAGCTTATTGCCTCTTCTCTGATCTGACCTACTGTTTTGGAGTCCTGGGATTCGAGATCCCAGAGAGTCGAAATGATGGATCCAAAGATTCTTCTGTCTTCAACTCCAGCAGTCTACGTGATATGATCAGCTCCTCTCCCTCTGGAGCATGATAGCACTTGGAGCCAAAGTGTCAGCATCAGATATGAGGGGTTAACTTTGACACCAAAGCTTTCAAATCTGTCGCTTCCCCTTGGGGCTTCAGCATTGGACAGCTCTGTTCTAGCTCCTTCCACCTGAGTATGGCTTGTTTGGAGACATCTTAGAGAGCCTTCACCAGAAAGGTGGTTGGCCTTCCCAAACCCCTTCCCAGGAAGAATCACTGTTCTTGGAAGCCTTTGAGTCTGGACCATCTACATTTTGGGTCACCCCCCCCCCTGCAGATGAGCTTCTATACCTCATCTCCCTCAGGATATGAAAGAACCGGACTCCATGGAACCGATCCGCAAACGCCTGGGCAAAATTTTGAGTGCCCCCTCTGACAGTCAACACTGGGCCAATGGAATCTTGTAGATGCCATGATTGTTGTGGCAGCCACTAAAAAGGAGCTGGCTGAACAGAGCACCACTGTCTACCCACTTAATGGGGGAGTCTAGGTCACTGGACAGGTTTGTGAAGCGAGTGTATGCTTCAGCGAACTTTGCAATACAGTCTCTGAATATCTGGCACATTTCACTAGGTTACAGAGGGACTTCGTTAAGGAAAAGTCTAACTCTACCCCTGTGTCCATTTCTGCAGAGAAACAAAAGTCTTTTTCTTCACTGCTGGCTACCTTGAAGTCCATTACTAACACATCCATGTGGTTAATCTCACATGCAGCTGTAGGTTCCTCATGGACGGCCAGTTCAGGCTTTGCCACTAGGAAATATGCCTGGATGTGGTGGTGGATTTTGCGGAGCCCTTCAATACATCATTCATCATTGCTCCTTTTGATGGATCTTCTTTGTATGAGCCAACAGTTAGAGACACTTGCCCTCAGTGAGCAAGATGGGAAGACCTTGTCTGCTGTGGGAATCAACTTTTCTACCCCACAGAAACCCTTTTCTTTGAACCAATGTGGTGGAAAAAAGTTGTGATTCAGGAAATCTCATGGACCTTTCCAAGAATCATGCAGACACTTTTCCCAAGGAGGCAGAAGGGGGAATAGCTACAATGAAAGACATTGCCCACGCAACAGAGGGGGTTCGCAGAATCAAGGGCCTCAAGATTCCTTCTCGGACAAATCCTTTCAGCCCTCCTGAAAGGTTGCTCAACTATCCCTTTCTGGAGGCAGTCAAGGGGCGCTTGTCCTCGCACCTAAAAGCATAGATAGCCATCACAAATGATTCATGGGTACAAAGGATCATATCCAGAGGATATTTCATTCCCTTTTTACAACTTCCCCAAAGGCAAAGAAAATGTCTCCCCTATGTTCTCACCCAATCAGAAGGAGTTAGCAGTTCTGGACAAAAGAGTCATCCAAGAGGTCCCCTCAGACCAAAAAGGATCCTGAATTTATTCAAGGTTCTTTTTAGTGCCAAAAGAAAACAGGAGACCTGAGATCTATTTTGGATCTCCATTATCTGAAACAGTTTGTAAAGAATTCCAAATTCCGGATGGTCATGGTTCAGTCCATTATGCTTCTCTTACAGGAGGAGGACTGGATGTGCTCTGTCAGTCTTTAAGATGCCTTCTGTCAGATTAAAATGAAGTGGTGCTCTTGAAGATGCCTATACTTCTGTGTGGAAAGCCAGTCATTACCAATTCAGGGCCCTGCCATTCGGTCTCAACACAGTCCCCCAAGGGTGTTCACCAAATACATGGCAGTGGTGGCAGCTCACCTACAACTGATCAGATTCGGAGTGTTTCCTTACTTTGGTGTAGTAAGGAGACAGTCATTAATGAGGCAACGTTTAGAAACAGCCAAGGATTACTTGCTCCAACTATCTCACTCTCTGGAATTACTATCATTCTGGCCATCCCACAAATTCAGCCAGTTCGTCTTGGAGTTTATAGGGGCTCATCTAAATGCAATCAATTGTCTAGTTCTTCTGCCTCAAAACAGAGTTCTTACTTTGAAGTTGCATGTCAAACATATTCTTTCTCCCCCAGCAGAAATCCCCAGGGTTGATGGCTGCTGCAGTAACTCTAATTCCCACTGCTGATCTTCATATGAGAATTCTTCAATGAACTCTAGCAGTGCAATGGTCTTTTCCTCAACATCCCTTACAACATCCAATAAAATTATCTCAGGTTTGCAGAAGAACCATGCTGTGGTGGATACACTCCGAAGAGATTTCTCAAGGGCATCCATTTATTCTTCCTTCCCCAAATGCCACATTGACCACTAATGCCTCCCAGTTAGGGTGGGGGGGGGGCATTACTTGAGATGGACTGTTCAAGGCACATCGTCCCTAGAAGAGACCAATTTGCATATAGATGTTCTGGAGATGAGTGTAGTGCTTCTAGCTTTGCAGGCCTTTCAGAGCTCTCTTCCACTAGGAACTAATACTGTTCAAATGGACAACATGTCAGCAGTCTGGTACATCAACAAACAAGGGGGAACCAGATCCTGTTCCCTGTGCCGATGAGCATTGAGAGTTTGGCAGGTGTCGATCTCTTCCAACTGCTTTCTTGTAATGATGCACATACCGGAGAAGTCCAACATCTTAGTGGACAAGCTCAGGAGGACCATCTTGATACCTCACGAGTGGTATTGCAGTCAATCAGTGGCAAGTATGATCATCCACAAATGGAGTCAACCGTGCTGGTTTTGCCTCATCCCTCAACAACAAATGCAACAGTTTCTTTGCTCTAATTCCCCCTTGGAGACATTCACTGAGAGATACTGTAGTCTGTTTGGCCCTCCGGTCTCCTTTATGCTCACCCTCCCCTGCCTCTAATACCAAAGTTTCTTCAGAAAGCCCTCTGGTTGAAGAGTAAAGTAATCTTTATTGCCCCCTACTGGCATTGGCAAGTGTGGTTTCCCTTCCTGCTGTCTCACCTAGTATGTCCTCCTTGGACACTGGATCCCAGTCCAGACCTCCTGTCACACCTATCAGGAGTGTGTAATCCGGATATTGCAGGCCTCAAGTTGACTGCATGGTTTCTTCCCAGTTTGCAGAATTCTTGTTTCATCCCATAAACCTTCAACTAGGAAAATTTATAAGAGCAAATAGAAAGGGTTTTCATTTTGGGCTCATCAGACAGAGTTGGATCCTTTCACTGCTCCACTTCCGGCTATTTTAGATTTCATTGCCTCCATCTTTCAAGGCAGAGCAAGCTTTGCCACCATCAAAATTCAGTTAACAATGCTTCTTTAGTTTCATCTAGGTTATGTAAGGCCTTTCTTAAAAGTACCTTTTTACTTAGATCTCCTGTCAGGGATCCCACTCCACCTCAGAATCTGACCTTGGTTTTACAGAGTTTGGTGCATCCACCTTTTGAATATTCAGCTAAAGTTGACATTAAGTTTCTGTCTTGGAAAACGGTCCTTCCTGGTGGCTATAGCTGCAGCAAGACAAGTATCTGAAATCCAAGCACTCTCTTCGAAACCACCGTCTTTGATTTTTCACAAAGATAGCGTTACCTTATGCACTAATCTTTCTTTTCTACCAAGGTTGCCTGTGAAACAAACATCAATCAAGTGATCAATTTACCAGTTTTCTTTCCTAAGTTTGACAGTAAAGGAGAATGTACCCTTCATCTTTTAGATGTTCATAGGCAACTGTGTTTTTACCTTCCTAGGACTAAAGAATTTAGGAAAACTGATCAGATGTTTGTCTCCTTTTCCAGTAATAGGATGGGAACACCAGTCTCGAAAACTACTCTTGCCAAATGGATAACTGATTGTATTTCCTATGTTTGTTACTTGAGAGGTCTAACCTTGCCAAGACAACCAAAAACTCACTCAACAACGTCAAAAGCTACATCAGTTTTTTTTTGAGCAAGAGCCTCCATTGATGACATTTTGTGCAGTTACCACGTGGTCTAAGGCTCATAGTTTTATTTCTCATTACAAATTGGATATCAGCAAAAGAAGAAGAGCTGGTGCAGCGGTTAGTGTTGTCGCCTCACAGCAAGAGGCTCTCCATTTCATTTCTCTGCTGGAACTCCTTCTGTGCAGTTTGCATGTCCTTCCTGTGGTTGAGTGAGTTTTAAACACACGCAGGTAGGTGCATGTGTCTGTGTGTGCCTTCTGTGAAGGTTGGGCACCGGACTGGCAACTCGACACAGTAAAAACACCCCTGCCAATCAATCTGTGGACTGATGACCTGCTGTGGTGACCCCTAACCAGGAAAAGATGAAAGACGTTGCTACAGAAACAGAGCTGCATTTAGTTCTGCGGTTCTCCAGAACATCCTTCCATGAGGGCCACCCAAGGTTACCGTAACTGGGGGTTTTGTCCCATTCATTTAAGAACGAATGAAAATGACAACATCAGGCATAGAAGTTATGCACTTACCATAACTATCCATCTGTGTTGTCCATTTTCATTCTTCCTCAAATTCCCCTCACTTTTCCCCTATCTGTGGCTTTGGGAGAGACTAACAGAATTGTTGGTAGGGAACCATAGTTTCTGTTTGAGCTCCTGATCTTTCAGCTGTTACTTTTCTGTCAAATCAATATTGAGATATTTTGTTGTGATATTGTACAACAGCAGCAAACTCAATCTGAGGTAACACAGTGGTCAGGGGCATTGTGGATAAGGAAGGAAGGAGCTTGAGAATTGGATCTTAGAATCTAGAGAAAGTGGTCAAATTGGATCTCAGGATCGGATCTGAACCCATTCGTTGAGGAAGAATGAAAATGGACAACACAAATGCATAGTTATGGTGAGTACATAACTTTTATTTCTGTGCCCTAGTCTTGAAGCTCAGGATGAGCTGCTATGTTCTTTTTCCTTGAACCAGCCTGTGCCTCAAGTGTTATGTGCTGTCTGCATGTGCATATAGTTTGTTGTGATACTGTGTTTCCCATAGTGCTTACAACACAGTTGAGATGCAAAGTGCACTGACTGGTATGATGTGCACACTGCCTTTCTTTTTTAACACCCCCCCCCCCCAATGTTTTCTGACAGTGCTGTACAGTGTTTACCATATGCTTATTGTATTGCTGAGATGCACTGAGTGCATACATGTCAAATCACTGGCCCTTTGATTAAATACTGATAGGTGTGAGATTCTGCTCGTTAATTGCATGTCTGCCAGTATACCTTCCAAGACACCCTCTAATGCCTCCCTCTGTAGATACATAGGGGCATACGTCTTTTATGAATTGAGCCAGCTGCTGTTCACAAACCAGTAGTAGGGAGGGATACAAATTTCTATAAAAAAGTCAGAAAAAAAGAGTGATTTTTTTATTAATCTTATGATTTTCGTATGACAGTTTGTGCCATCAGTATTATTTGTATAATGCATGCATGGAATGTTTCCACTAATGTTTTTTTTTATTGTAAGGCTGTTTATTTTCCATTTTTCTTATTTAGGGATATTAAAGCTGGAAATATTCTACTGACAGAGCATGGTTTGGTTAAACTGGCTGATTTTGGGTCCGCGTCCATAGCTTGTCCTGCCAATTCTTTTGTGGGTACTCCTTACTGGTAAGTGAAATTTACAGAGACCTAGCTAATTATAAATGGTATTAACACATGCGTAAATGGGCATGCCTTCGTTGAAGGTTGAACGTCGAGCTGGCACCTCGGCGCTGGTGAAAATGTACTGCCAATCATTAGTGGACCAGAGTTCCGCTGTGGTGACCCCTAACCGGGAAAAGCCGAAAGACAACAACAACATTAACACAGCAACAATAACAGTAATGGATACTCTGAATAGGAAAATGACTAAATAAAGCTTACATAGTAACTTGTGTTTCTGTTGAGTTTATCTGCTACACTGAACATACATCCATTGTATAAAGTTTTTCTTTAGTTGTGTATAAAAACTTTCTTTTATGCATATAGCACCTTTTTAGTAACTGTGTATGTATTTGAAACTTGTTTAAGTGAAGCCTGCTTAAACAGGTATTGATTACCTTTTATTCTGTTACACATCCATGAAAATGGTTATATTAAGGGGTGCAGGGGACAAGCAAAGCCCTCTGCTTTGGTATGTGTGGGACTTGCCCCACTCATACAAGAGTAGTGTCTGTTTTTAGGCCTTTTTCTCAGCAGCTTTCATTTGTCTGTTTTCACTTAAACAGGCTTCATGTATGCAAAACATATTCTATTATTCATCTTTGTCATTTCCACAGTCTCTTCCATTCCTCACAGAGTACTTCATTCAAGTTTCATGCTGTTATCTGTTTCCTTCAGAAAGTGAAGAGTACAGACCCTCTGTAGTGCAGAAAGCCTCAATAAAATGTTCTTCAGCCTCTTATTTATTTTCTTCTTCCAGACTTAGTTGACCCTCCACAAAGAAGAAGCCTTCCCGCATACTTGACGAAAGTATTTGGGCATCACACTGTCTTAATCTGTTGACTGGATAAGTGAGCTGATCTGTGGACAATTTTCAGTCACAGATTAGACTGTAGTGGCAAAAACAGTCCACACAGTTGCATATTAATTAGCATTATACATTCTAAAGAAAATGTTTGCAGATACATATCTGTACAAATACAGCAGAGACAATCACACATAGTAAGGCAGTACATTGTAAACAATGCATTCTAAATATACTCAGTTCTTTACAAAGCAAATTTTTGGTGTAGTCCTTATACAGAGACTGTACAATTAGTGAAATGTTTAGATACTACTGTTATTAACTGTACCAGAAGCTGTAAGCTATCAATATGAATTTAAGCAAAAAGTATACATCAGCATAAAAGTTGGCATACACACAGAGCTCAGCATGAACAAACATGATGTTATTGAACTGGAAAGATGAGGTAGTCATATAGAGCCATGAACTCAAGGATCTTCTTTTGGTATTAGGCCCCTGTTGCCAGGCCCTAGCATGGCGGACATTTCCTAACAGTCTTATGGGCCTTCCATTGTTGCAGCAGAAACCCACATTGGTCCTGAAAATGAATGCATTTCTAAAAGAGTTAGGTGCTCATCTTGATTCTTCTATACTAGAAGCCAAGTGGCTCTGCTTTGAAAAGGGAGGCTCCACATCACCCATCTTGAGCTATGAGCATTTTTTCTGGGCTTGAGGACCTTCATAGGGATGCTGATTGTGGAACCCTGTCTTTTTTGATCCAGCAACAAGACCATCGTGTTGTGTACATATGTATTATGCCCCCTGTTCAAATAAGGACAGTGCATATCTGGCAAAAGGGGTTCTGAAGAGAGGCATCTGTATCTCAGGAGATAAAGGAAAGCTAAATGGAAACTGGTGGACTTCTGAGTTGTTCCACTAATATCCTGGAGTTGAAGATTCATGACCCATGCCTGGTATCTGTCTTACAGAAGTGAGTGGGGCACTTTGAAGTTTGATCTGTTTGGCATTCAGGAGAATAGTTTTCATCTTCTGCTGCACGTTCAGTGCCTGTGTGTGAAATGCTTGTATATGTGCCTGTCATTTGCACTGATTCCAAGATTAATCTGAAATTTAGGGAAGAAAGGAACATTCAACCTTCAAAAACTTGTGATAACAAAGACCAAAGGCTGAATTTAGCACTAAATTCAGCCTTTGGTTTTTCTTATCACAAGTTTTTGGTGGATTTTTATTTTTTTGATGTTTTTATCCACCTGGTCATTTGGGACTGTATCAGTTTGTCAACATTCAACTTTGCTCCCACTGCTGAGAATGGTTTGGTTTTCTTGTCCCTGATTGTACAGAAACTTTATCGGTACTAGCTGGTAGGATCTTAGAATTAATGTTACATTTGGCTCCACATCAGGACTTTTCTGTTGATGTAGAGTCCCTGCTCTGACTGATCCTTTTGCCGGGGTGTGTGATTTAAGACTAAAAAGGCGAAGCAGAATCCAGACCAAAAAGTACTGGTAACCAACAAACAATCACAAGCCTGGAAAACGAAGCAGGAGGTACCAGCAAAAAGTCCTTTATTGAGCCACTACGTTAAAATGAAAATACACCATTAACGCCTTTACCATATACAAGTATGTTTTCGTCAAAGAATCATTCGACTTCATCAGATGCTGACAACCATACAGTACTCCATATTTATTTAATTCCCTATTAATTGAAACCTATCAGAATGCTTCAATTAAGTTTAAAACAGCAAATACATAGTGGCTCAATAAAGGACTTTTTGCTGGTACCTCCTGCTTCGTTTTCCAGGCTTGTGATTTAAGACTGCCAGGATGTGATGTCATCCACTCAACAGACATTTTCTTCCTAGTGGATGAAGTGCTTTATTTGGGCAGAACTTTTTGTTGCCACTCTGGTCAATTTGAAGGTGGTCCTGACCTGCTTAGTCTTGTAGATTGTTGCAAAAGGCTAAGGCCATGAGCTGCTAATGAGCTTCATCCTGTAGTTCTGGATTTCATTGGTCAGTCTCTATTTCTCTACTGTGGGCTCTGTGCAAGTCACTTCACCAAACAGCACTCTCAGGTCAGTGCTTAAAATAGGGACTTATCTGGGTTTAACTGGTCAGCTAATTGGCCATTAGTTCCCAATGTGAGAGGTGGGCTGTTTGGGTTATATTTAGAAATGAAAGAATTATTCTAGTAGGTTTATTTTGATGCTGCCAAGTCTCCAGGTCTTAATGATGCATTATCTATTAACAATTATTTCAAATTTAAATCGTATCAAAGATAATGTTGTTGCATTTTTAAGTATTTGTGTATTAGTTTTATATTTACAGTAATTTTGTTAATTGTTTTTTACATTTTGTCTTTAAGATGATGTAATTAATTAAGTGATCATATGATTCCTTATATTTAAAGTTTGAACATTTTGGCAGCCAGTTTTTATCTGAAGAAGTCTGGCATTGGTTTTAGGATGAAAAGCACTTAATAAAATTCTTGTGTGAGCTTTTTTGGAGATGAGTGCTTCCACTTTTACAAGTGGTTTAAATACTTTTTTGTTTTTTCACTTTCTTCTTTCTACTGGCTGCTTTTTAGTGATCCTAACTTGGGAGCTGTCAAGTGAAAGCCTTATCTATCCAGATTTATGGTCACATTTTACACTGTTTCACTTGTTACAGTCAACACTATTTTTTTTACCTTGTAGCACGTGTTGGTTGCAACCATTTTGGATCTTAACATATTTCTGTTTATGGGGGTCTATATCATGTACTCGAAACGTGAAATAACCAACAACCATAAGAACGACACATCTACATCGAACGCTGGTAAATACAAAACACCTAAAAGATGAAATTCCACATTTCGAATTACCATAGTTGGCCAACACGAACGGAATTACATTTCCTAATTATTTTCGATGATCATGTTCACAAGTCATGGTAATTCGGTATTGTGAATCTCGTCTTTTAGGTGTTTCATATTTCTCAGCGTTCGATGTAGATGTGTCGGTCTTATGGTTGTCGGTTATTTCACATTTCGAGTATATGATATAGAATTGTTTTATGAGGGTTGCTGCCATATGGACTTAAAAACCTTTTTACTTTGACCACATTTCCATTTCTAATTTTTGTTTTAGATCTATGCTGCCTCTTGGATTATTAATTGTTTAATACATTCTAGAACGATATATGTGCTTTCTAGCTGACTATTGTTTAACATTAGTACTGCCCTTTGGCTAGGTGTAGGTATTTTTGATACACTTAATTTGCTTTTATATTACTCTACCCGTTATTCTGTTTTATGTGACATCAGTTGGCTAGATTTTATCACTCAAAATTCAGCATAATTTATTTTGACAGATTATTTTAAAATAATTGTTCTGTCACTTTTCATTTGACTATGTCAGCATTTGTTTCAGCCTGTTTTTTTTTCTTTGTTATAATCTTTAATATTGTTTTTTGTGCTAATACATTGGCAGGGTAGGTATTGGTTGTTGTGACCCTTTGCTCTTTTTCATCGAGCAGGATTAATTTTTCAGACTTGTAGGTACTTTCATATTTTTAATAGACATAGGGGAAGGCATGAGATTTGAGCCACTCTGAGGTGCCAGCTTGGTAAGTCCTTGGACCAACAACCTCAGCACTGAAGAGAGACATTATGATGTGTTCGGTTTATCTTTTCTTCAACCTGTACCTTGTGTTCCAATCTATCATTGGCAGGTAGGTGGGAACAGTCCTCCTGTGTGACCCTGTTTTAGTGCCTTTGTTACCAAAAGGGCAGTTAATCCACAATAAGCCTGGGATTCTCTCTTACCTATTGAGTGAAGTAGACCTTGTTTTTGTAATGGAGTCATCGCTTGATGACTAATTTGTCCCTTGGCTCATGGATATGGTATTGCAGTACAGTAGATTTCAATCCAGACTACCTCACTGGTCTGTGCTTCGACTCTGGGCTTCTTGGATATATTTGGTCCTCCGCATCCTGTGGCATGGGAATTGCTGATTCAGGTTTCATCGGCTCCAGGGATTTTTTGGTCCGATTCAACCTTCTCAGTTCTTGTCGGATTCAGTGATGAGTTTTGGAGCTGAGGGATTAGGTAGACATTTCCACTAGTTTTATTGGAGATGTCAGCCTTTGAGACTTCTGCTCAGATCACAGATGTGCCAACCACTCAGTTAGATAAGAGGATGCCACCTGGGCTGTTTCTCTCACTTTTCATTTGGAGAGTTGCATCTGGCCATGGGCGCAATCTTTTCGGATCCCACAGAGGTTTTGGAGTGACTTTCCGGGTGCTGGTTAGGATCATTTCACCACCCATGGTTGATTCATAGGATCATTTGACTGTAGTTTCTCCCGATGATCCATGCTTATTGTGGTTGACTTCTCAACAGGCGTCATCTAGTCAGTTTCATTTAGTAGACCCCAGACCTTCTGCTATACTACAGAGACAGTCCTTAGAGGACTCTAGAGCATCATCTCCTGAGTCACGTAGGAAGAGGGCATGCAAGAGGAAGTACACTGACTTGCCTAATGAGTCTGTCACTTCAGATACTGATTTGGATGATGGAGAGAACTTCCCACAGTCTCATCCTGAAGACGTTTCCTTTGGAGAGATCCCGAAGTTCATGAGGCAGAGGAGACCTTGGCCAACTGAACCCCATCCCCCCTTCCCCAGTATGTAGCAGTATTATTTGAGACACATGGAACAACCCCTTCTAATTTGTGGGCTGCTCTCCAGCTGACAAAATGGCAGTGTTGGCAGTGAGAAAATCGTGGCAGGAACCAGACATGTAAAAGTCCGTCTACAGGAAGCTTGATAAGATATTTCATCACCCTAAGGACAAGCTCTTTTGGGCCAAAACTTCCTCAGACTCCATTATAATTGTGGCAACCACCAGAAAAGAATTGAAAGAAGACTCTTCTTCTGCCCAAAAAGGAGTCTTGGGCAATGGATAGAGTGGGGAAGCAGGCATATGCTTCTGGTTCCTTTGCTATCCAGGTTGATAACTACTTCGCTCATATGACCAAATCCCACTGGGATCTCTCACAACAAGCCTTATCCACTCTGAAAAAAACATTAGGCTGGAGTCACAGAAGCAACTTCATGCCACACTATCTATAATATTCAGTATTAACAACCTGTTCATGAGCATTCTACATAATGCAGCAGATGGAGTGGCGAGAGCAGCTGAAGCAGGCATCATAATGAGGTATCTGAAGTAGCTGCATTTGTGTGATTTTGGAGATGACTTTAAAGTGTCCCTTACAAATGACCCCTTCGAGGAAACTACCTTATTTGGTTACACAGTTAATGAAAGGATGCAGAAGAGTGAGCAGGATGGTAAGACCCTCTCTGCAGAAGGAAGGAGTTTTGAGACATCTGATTGAACCTTTAATTGGAACCAAAAGAGTGCTGAATCACTCTGGTTTCATAAATCTAGCCATCAACATGACTCTTCTTCTGATAGAGGTGGCTGCAGCAGAGGATGCCACTTCAGTGGATACAAGTCCAGAGGCAGCACCAAGGATTCCGTGGGCCCATCTCTGACAGAATCCCTGAAGGTCTGCCAGACTGCCTCCACTCTGGAGGCAGTTGGGGTATGCATATCTCTCTTCACTTTCACACAGGACAGATGAGTGAGAGAGAGAATATCCAGAGGTTATTGAATTCCATTTTTTGAGTCCCCCCGCCCCCACCTCCTCAATCCATATTGCCATAAGTCGCACCCAGTCAAGTCAAAGGCTACTATGTGAGAGGTTCACTGTTTACTACAAAAAAAAAAGCCATTCAGGAGGCCCCACCAAACCAGCATGGATCAGGATTTTACTTGAACTTCTTTTTGGTTCCAAAGAAAATGAAGGACCTTAAGCCTTTTAGAAGGTTATGTCAAAAAGATCTGCTTTCTGATTGTTACACAGCAGTCAGTTTTTCCATGTCTTCAGAAGAATGAATAGATATGTTGTAAGGATTCCTGGGATACTTACCTTCACATAAAAATAGAGAAGGAATACAGCAGGTTCCTGCACCTCCGCTTAGGAGCCAGTCATTTTCAGTTCAGAGTCCTGACATTTGGTCTGACCACAGCCCCCAAAGTGTTCACCAAATGGATGGAGGTATTAGCAGTCCATCTATGCCTAAAGGGATTCAAACTTTTCCTATACTTAATTGACTGGCTCCCTGATATCAAGATAAATCTAGGAAAATCCAACTTGAATTGCCACTCATTGTAGTTTTTCTGGGCTGTCATCTGGATTGGGGCTTATCTCTGATCTGTCTCACATAAGATGGATTCTTACCATTGAAAGTTGCAGTTCAGACTCTCCTGGAATCGGATTGTCTTCCAGTAGGGTTGGCCTTCAGAGCCTTAGGATTAGTGGCATCTTCAGTTCTCTTGATACAGTTTACTCATTACCACAAGAGAATTCTGCGATGGTTACTGCAGTCTTAGTGTTCTCACAAGTGCATTTTCCTGACTCTTCTAATTAAGATAACGTAATCATACAGAACTTATCTATAATTTTGGTTTTATTCACCTGCGATAGCCACAGGCAGACTCTTCCAGGTCCCCTCTCCAGCAGCAACTGTATCCACGGAAGCATCCTAACTTGGGGGAGGGGCATTGCAAGGGGAGAGGAAAATGGTCCAAGGTTTTTGGTCAGATTCAGAGGATTATCTTCACATAAATATCCTAGAGATGAGGGCAGTTCTGCTAGTGTTGTAGAACTGCAGGACTGTCTTCCTCTAGGGGTGATACATAAACATGTAAGGGGGAATCAGACCATATCCACTGTGCTGCAAAGCCATGATGGAATGGCTGTGGGTGCTAGCCCACTGCTATACCATCATGGCATTGGGCCATAGCCTCTCACCACTTTCTGATTGCAGCACACATCTCTGGCAGGCCCAACAGTCTTGCTTACACATTAAGCAGGAATCTCCTCATATCTCTCGAGTGCTATCTGGACTCAGTAATACCAAAGATTTTTGATCGCTGGGGCAATTCATGCTGCAGTCTGTGACCCACTGCCATTGTCCCTCTTCAGGGACAGAACCCCAGGAGTGTTCTGTCCAGTCATTGGCCTCCGGGGATACAGTATGCATTTCCCATCTTTCTGTTCATGACCAAATTCATACAGAATGCCATTAGGTACAGGACCACAGTTATTCTCATTGCCCCATTCTGCCCCAGACAGATATGGTTTCCCCTCCTAAAATCTTACCTGAAGGAACTTCCTTGGCTTCTCGATCCGATACTATATTTGATTTCCCCCCTGTCCAGGGAACCACACCCGGACCTTTCCAGCTTGAAGCTAACCGCATGGTTACTCCAATTCCATTGATGGCTCAGGATACTTCCCTTTCCTCTGACATATTACACATACATACGGCTTCTCAGAAATCTACACATAAGATGTATTGGACTAAATGGAAAAGTTTTGCCACATGGGAGGAATCTCTTAACACAGAACCCCTTTCAGCTGCTGTGGCAAATGTTTTACCTTTCGTATCTTCTGTATTTTCTGTTGGTCCAGCTTCTGCACTTTCAAGGTGCAGTTGGCAGGTATTTCCTTATTCCATGTTGGGTTTCTGGACTGTTCCTTGACTTCCCATAAGTTATATAAAGCCTTTCTTGTACATTCCATTTGAGGCCTCCTATGAAGTATCTGACTTCTCCTTGGGACTTGAATTTTGTCCTGGAGCCATTATCCATACCTCCATTTGGGGTCTACTTTATTTAATCGAAAACGTGTTACATCAAACACCACTCCATCGACACATATACATCGAACCGTGAAATAATCGAATGCACAAAACCGTGAAATTGCCGTGAAATTCGAAATGTGTAAGTGTTTTGGTTGGCCTGTCTGAGCTACAGATCCGTAAGGTAAGTGTGCAATAGTTACGGCCATTCGGGTTAGGATTAGGGTGCGGGTTAAGGTAAGTGCATAGATAGGTAATGTAATATGGGTAATGTATTGAACGTTTAGTGTAGGGTTTGAAGTAGGGGTTTGGTTAGTGTATGTGTGTGGTTTATTTATTTTGTTTGGGTATAGCTCCGTAGGGTAAGTGTGCGGTAGTTATGGACCTTAGGGTTAGGGAGGGGTTAAGGAGAGTGCATAGATAGTGGTGTATGTGGGGTTTAGTGTAGGGTTAGAAGTAGGGTTTTGGTTGGTGTATGTGGTTTATTTATTTTGTTTGGGTGGGTAATGTGTTTCGGGCAGTGGGGTTGGCCGAGTATGACAATTCGGTATTTTGAGTTTCGCGGTTTTGTGTGTTCGATTATTTCATGGTTCGATGTACATGTGTAGATGGAGTGGTGTTCGACGTAACGCGTTTTCGATTAAATTAAGTAGACCCCTCCATTTGACCTGGCTGCATCTGCAGAATTAAAATTCTTATCTTGGAAAACTATACTGTTAGGGGCCATCACTTCAACCAGAAGGGTTTCAGAGTTCCATGTCTTGTCTTCTGTTCCTCTGTACATTGTATTTTATAAGGATAGGGTTATCTTGAGAACCAATTTCTCCTTTCTTCCAAAAGTAGCTTTTGAGGCCAATTGTTCACAGCCCATACATCTTTCAGTGTTCTTTCTGAATTACCAAAACAAAGCAGAATATATTTTACATACATTGGACATGCACAGGCAGCTTCACTTCTAGCTTCACAGGACAGCTTCCATCAGAAAAGATGAGCAGCTATATTTGTCTCCTTTGCACACATTAACCTGGGCAAGAAGGTTTCAAAAATTTCCCTGTCCGGATGTTTGTTGGGCTGTATTTCCATTATCTACACTTCCCAAGATAATTCCTTGCCCTGGAAACCAAAAGCTCATTCTACTAGATCTATTACAACCTCAACAGCCTTCTTCAGAGCTTTTTCTTTCAAAGAATCTTGGCAAGCTGTCACTTAGTCTTCACCTCATAATCTGTCGAGCACTACAAATTAGACTGTTTGTCCAGAACAAGAGCTTCCTTTGAGGCTTCCATACTGAAGGGTCTCCTGTCTAGAGGTCACCCAGGAATTTAGTAGCTAGGGATTCTGACCCATATGTTATATAGGATGACTGAATGAATAGGATATGAAAGCTATGTACTTACCATTAATGAAAGATACATGTATTCAAGTCCGTCCAATAAGACAACCCACCCTCCCTTCCCCCTGCTGTTTTGTGGATCCAAAGGACCTTTATCCTTAGTCAAAGGCAGTATAAATGCATTTAGCTCTAGGCGTCAAACTCAAACCGAGTTATTCAGGGGGAGAAGCAGGGCATTGTGAGGAAAAAATCGAGGGAAGAGCTCTAGGCCACTGCATTAAGGTGGCTGGATTGGATCTGAGCAGGGGCTCGAGGATCCATATGTAGTATTGGACAGACTGGAATGAAAGGATCTGTCATTGTGATAAATAGATACCTTTTGCGTATTTGTCCTTGTCAGTTCTCAAGGTGCCAGTGACATTGCTTGACTTCATCAAAACACTCTTCCTCCCTCCCTCCAGAAGAATGTTCCTATCCTTATCCGTGTCATGACCAAGGACTTGATCTGGCTCTTGCATATTAAAAATAAATAAATAAATAAAAAAGCAAGGGTCTCCCTTTTGTTCATTCAGCTTAACAAAAAAAAAGCAACAACTGATACACTGAATTTGCTTGGAACAGCACATTGTTTAAGGTCTCAGTATTTAGGGTTCATGATCCCCTTCATTAAGATTTCAGCACATCATCTACTATGAGTGATGGCTGTTCTAACATAACTTTCAAAGCATTCCTGAGCTAGTTCTACAAATAATGACAGACAGTGGCACAGTTATGTGATTCATCACCAAGCATCGAAACACCCGCTCCTGTTATTTCTACAAACTACCTTAAGACATTTTGGGAAGAGGTCCTCAAATTGGATTGCTTATTCAGGCCATTCATATTCAAAGCCAGATGATTATACTGGTAAGCACTCTAAGCAAGCAAATCACCAGCTCCATCAGAGATGCTAAACAGACAGATGGAATCCTTATGTGAGGCTCTAGCACCAATAGCCAGAGAACAACCCAATGAGCACTACTTACCCATTGTCATTGTGGCAAAATCCCATGTTGCTCATAAGACAACCAAGGAGCAGGTCACAAAATAGGTGGGAACAACAGATTTCACCATTCCCTAAGATGGTCATGCAGCAGCAGCAGTAAAAAACATTGATGTTACAAAGTCCTGTTGGTATACCTGTTGTATCAAGGGAACATTGTGCTTCAGTCCTGATGGAATGCAGCAGAAAGTAGAGTTCCACTGTGGATTATCTGTAAGCAATTTCCCACATCTACAATCTGCGGCCACCCGAAGTCAGCAGCACACACCTCCTTCATTGCATGCAATAAAGTCCTTTTTATCCACCTCCACATAAGTAACCCGTTTAGTGTCCCACATATCATCAACACCATTATCTCCCTTTTTCCCATTTTCTACATGGGGTCACACCAGCTGTCGACATCTCTCTCTCTCACTGTCAGTTCAGTGCCACACTCCTACCTGGCGCAGGTCTTTTCTCAAACAATTCATCCATATCTTTGGTGGATGTCTCCATTTTTTCTTCCTGTGTGCCCCAAATCATATTCACCCAATTGTCTTCTGCATTCCTGGACATGTCCTAAACCACCATAATCTGTTATTCTTGAGCTTCTCTGTAGTTCGAGTTACTTGGGCTTCTGCTCTGATGTCCTCTTTTTTTTTTTTTTTTTTTGTCTGTTCTACAATTTGCATCCTACCACAGATTTCAGGAACTTCATCTCCATCACCTCTAGCTTTCTTAACTGATCTGCTTTCACTATCCAGGTTGCACCATTTTTTTTCATACACTATCCCTGATGATCTGTGCCAGTTGGCTGTAGGCCCTCTAGTTCTAGCTTTGACTTCCTCATTCAGACTTCCCTTCCCCTCAATTACCCCTCCCAGATACTTGAAGCTGTTAATCTGTTCCTCTGTTTTCCCCTTCTGTTTCATTTCTTTGCTTCTGGTTCTCCCATTTGGTGCCATTACAACTGTCTTATTTATACTCCATTTCATCTGGGGTGACTCCAGTTTTGCATTCCATTCAGTAATCATTTACTGAAGTTCTTGTTTAGAGTATGCCTGTAACACCACATCATCTACATACAGCAGCGTTGTTGATCTGTCCCTTCCAACCCGTTTGCCAGTGTAGTGCATCGCTGGTATGAACATCACTGGGCTCTGTGTCGAACCCTGTTGCACACCCACTCCCACTGGGAACCACTCTGTGAGTATGAATACTGTTTTTACTTATGTTATTGGGTACTTGTACATAGCCTGCACTAATTCTACCAGTGTTTCTTGGACTTCGAACCATCACTTGATGGCCCAAATCATCTTTCTTGGGAGCTTGTCATATGCTTTCATCAAAGTCTAGGAATGCCCAGTTAGACTCTTTCCTCATCTCTAGCTTCTTAACTTGTGTGTCTTATTGCAAACATTGGGTTGGTTGTGCTGTATACTGATCTAAATCCGAACTTCTCATCTCCCATCTTACTTTCTACTACTATGCATATTAATTTATTAGTCACCCTCTCCAGAACTTACATTCAGTGTGACAACAGTTTGATACTGTTGTACTACCCACAGTTGTTAATGTCCCCTTTGTTCTTGTCTACTGGCACTAGTATGCTTATTCTCCAGTCATCTGGGGTATGCATTTCCCTCCCTATGGAGCCATTTCTCCTGTAACTCATGACCTCATATGAGCCTGTTGCTTTCCTAGACTTCATTTTCCTTAGTGCTGTTCTTACATCTTCTAGGTTGGGGTTTTCTTCATTCAGAAGCTGCTGGAAGTACTCTTTCCATCTGCCTTTGATGTCATGTGGATTGGTGAGCGGTTTATTGCTGGCATCCTTTATGAATGTTATCTGATGATTATTTTCTTTATCTTTCTGTCTTTGCCTTGCTACCTGCTAGTTTTTGTTTCATCTACTGAGTCAGTTTCCAAAAGATGATACAGTGCCTCTGATGCCTTGCCTTTTATTTTGCAACTACTCTCTTAGCCTCATTGTTAGTCAACCATTATTCCTTCTTAGCCTGGTCCATATTTTCTATGGACCACTTTTTCCTGTACACTTTTCTTTTGATGACTTCCTGAACTTCTGCATTCCACTACCAGCTTTCCTTATGCACCTTATTTCCATATCTGGATCAACCACATACCTGTTCTATAGTCCTCACGTATGCTGCTTTAAGACGTTGTCATTTTTCTTTAACTGCACTGATTTCCTTTTCTTCGTGAGGCGCCAGAGCCCTGAGTATTTCCTTGAACTCTTGTGCTCTCTCTCCAATCAACTTCCAAGTCTTCATCCCAGTTTCTGTCAACCTTGGAGCCTTCAATGGCTACTGCTTGCAGATGATTGTGGCAACTGGTGGTTTATGCTGTGGACTGACTGTTTCACTGGAGATGACTTCCCAGTTGCTGATTCTGCCCCAATGGCCCTCTCCTTACTAGGACAAAGTCTATTTGACTCCCACATGTGGATGCTTGCTTTAAAGGATATTGTCTACATGGCTATGCAGTATATGGCACAGTATCTGCATACCACATACTATCATCATGCTGACCAGTATATGATGACTCTTCTAGTGTTGCATGTGTTGCCAAGGATGGTTTGTGTCCGACAGTTTGGCTAAGTTGTGCTTGGGCCCCATTGGTTATAATTGTCTGGCAGGCTGCCATCTATCATGATTCACAGATCAATTTCTTATTTTACCAGGGTGTTTTATCTTCCAGAAGCAGATCATTTTACCTGTCATCTGAATCATCAACTTTTACCATTCTGTTTCAGGAAGCATCTTAAGAAAGTTGTGTAACAAGCACCTTTTACAGCAGATGGAATCTGGGTCTTTACATATTCTCTCTAAGACTGTTGATTCAAACATTGCTGCTAAAGGTAAACAAGAAATATAGCCTTAATGTTAATAGTTTCTCCATGGCTAAGACATTAGTGGTTCATAATTCTTAACATATTATGGCCCAACGTCTCACTCTTCCTCTATATAAAAGTCTTTGTATGCCACCAGAGATGGTAAGAAATGAGATAAAGCCCTGACTGTGCCCCAGACAGCCCAAGGTCAGTTTGCTGCCTCACTGCTTAATAGAGTTGTCAGGGAAGATGGGGGTGCACATCCTGGGGATGAGGGTGGAGCAGAGCTGGCTATGCCTCAAATAAGGGATGGAAGTGACACAAATGTTCAACCTCTAGATACTCTTTAGGCCTACCAAGCCACAGCCTGATGGTGGTTTTCAGTGCGGATGTGTGAGAGCATGCATTCACAAGGGGAAGAAATTGTGGATGTTCATTGCAATGCAGATTGCATATCCCCATCATCTAGTTTACACCATTATAAATACCTTCATTGCCAGGATGCCAGTGAGTGCACAAACAGCCCTATTGGCTGCCTGAATGATGGCTTCAGCAGATGTCTTTCATGCCTGTACAGTGCTGGTTCTCTTCCCATTATTGGAGAGACAGACAGACTGATCAAACTGGGTGAGGGTTCATGAGTGGTAGGCAGAGAGGAAGAACACATGGGGGAGAAAATTTTTATCAGAAGTGCAGAATATTGCATTTCAGCTTAGTGTCTCATTCTCACAGCATGTTCTAGCCCAGGCTGACTCTCTCTAGCTATTCACTGTTTGAGAAAGTATTTTCATTTTACAGCTTTGCAGTTAAACCATTCTTGAAAGGCTTATTTTACTTAACACCCCCAAAGCAACCTGTGTTTCCTGCCTAGCATTTGAATTTTGTGATCAAGAAACGGACAACTGACTTTGGTTTATGTTCAACCTGTTCATACAGCAACACTCGCACCTGCCTTATAAATTCCATTTCTGATTGCACTAATTGCAGCAAGAACATTTTCAGAGCTGCAGGTCATACTTTGTGAAAAGCCTTGTATATGATTAAATGACAGACTCTCCTTGAGAATACATCTTAGTTTTAGGTCAAGAGGTCCTTTTGAGGTTTCATTAGAGCAATCAGTATGGGTAGAGGGCTTCCAAAGCAGTTTAACAGAGGAGAAAGACTGCTTTGTTGCCATCTTTGGTAGCAGATTGAGAGAACATCTCTGAGAAGTGTGATCAGACATTTGTTAGCCACATGGAAGAAGAACAGAATTATTCTTTTAAGAAGTAGATCATTTCCAGTGACGTACAGCTGAACTGAGGAGGAATATTGCTTTGCTGCATGTTGTAGATCTTTACAGATGTCTTTGATACCAGATTGAGAGAGACATCTGTGAGAAGTTTGATCAGACATTTGTAAGTCTTGTGGAAGGAGAATAGGATTGTTTTTAGGAAGCAGATCCTTTCCAGTGGCTTGCTAATTGTATTCTGTTATTTTCTGACAAATGCAACATCTTTTGTATTTTTATAATTTCCTTATTGAACACTCAACCAACATTTAAGAACATGCATGCATAATGTCGTGTAGGATCCATATCTATTGCTTATAATTAAAACAGCCTTCTATTGTAATTAGAACAGTCTTTATCTTACATGTAAAATTCAGTGAGAAGGGCATTCTGTTTTCAGAGTCTTGAATGTCATACTAAAATTTACTACTAGATTACTTCCAGTTTTTCTTCCTTTTTAATTGCTAATATCAAAATGACTCTGTAACATTAAAAGTAAATGCATCTTATTTGTAAAGTTCCTTCATCCATTTCACTTCCCTTTATTATGTCTGACCATGTTCTGGTCAAATTATCTGTATCTAACCTTGCCTGATTACTGCCCCACAATCCAGACTTTACTATAGCTTCCTTTTAGTTATCTAAACCCGGTGGACTTATTTGAGACAGTCACCAAGGCCCTGGACAGGGGGAAATCTGTGCATACAGCCTACCTAGGCCTAGCCAAGGCATTTGACACCATCCCCCACTCAGGCATCACTGACAAACTCACCCAACTAGGTATTAACCCTTATATCGTTAGATGGGTCACTAACTGGCTCACTGATAGAACACGTATAATCAAAAACAGGCAAATCCACCTCCATCAGCAGACCTGTAAACAGTAGTGTTCCACAAGGATCAGTCCTGGAACCTGTACTTTTTGGAAACTATTTATCCAAAGTACAAGAAAAAACCTAAAGGCCTGTGGCTGACAAAGTTTGCTGATGATCGCAAACTAGGAGCGGTCATAGAATCTCCAGATGATGTCAGCATCCTGCAAGAGGGTCTTACACAAACAAATGATTGGTGGCAAAGTCATGGCCATAAACTCAATGCAAAAAAAAGTATTATCATTACTTTCAGTAAGAGCGATGTTCCTGTTAACTACCACATCAATAGCAACACCCTAAGTACACACTCAGTAGTGAGACAACTGGGCACACAGGTTGACAGCAATCTTACGTTTGATCACCATGTCTCCACAGTGATAAGAAGGGCATTCTATATCACTTATCTCATAAGTAAAGGCATTGCCTCCAGAAAAAAATAAGTTATAACCTCCCTGTACTTTTCCCTCATCAGGCCAATAATTAAGTACAGTGCCCCTTTTGGTATGTAACTTTAAGGCACCTGCAGCAATTGGAGAAACCACAAAAGTTCCTCACAAGGAAAATTTAAGGTATACTGCATCTGTTGTATGTGGATCGTCTGAAATCACTGTCACTTTATTCTGTTTCATACAGACTACTCAGAGGCAATCTCTGTCTTGCATGTAAGGCAATCTCTGATCTTGCTTTATTGGAAATGCTGCATCTTTGCAAGCCAGATGGTACACGGGTTACTCATTCTAAAGACATTAACCTGGTTAATAGAACCTGCTGGAGGGGACAGATTTGCCTCCCAGAGGTTACTAGACCTTTGGAACAGACTCCTACTTTATGACAAACAGAGCAACTCATTGGCCCTCTTCAAACGCAATTCAAATGTAAAATCACCCCCGGGGGTTCCACCTGTATCCGTCTTGGACATGGGCATTAGGTGCTCATCATAGAAACAAGGCTAGAACTTGGCTAGGCTTGTAAGGGCCCTAGGGCCATTAGCCTAGTAACTTCTTATGATTTGTCATAATGTTCAGTAGTTATTGTAAATTCTCTTCTTCCTACAAACTTCCTAAAAGACATTCAGTCAGCATACAGGTTTGCTGAAGCCCTATTCATTGATGCCTGTGCCACTTTCTTCCTTTTGCCTCAATAAACTGTTTCCATTCTTTCCAACTTCCCTCTTTTATATGAAGTCCATTTCTTATCTGATATCCAATGATAACCAACTCTATTTCTCAGAACAGATGACTGACACTGTATATTCCAAGTCACTGTTTAATACCACAAGGCTCCATTTTGAGAACTTCACTAAATATCTCTGTCATACATGATCATATCCAGCTCATATTAGCTAGGCATACCTACAGCTATCTTAATTGCTCACCCTACCGGTCTATATTTTACTCCTGGTTTTATCTAATGAATTTCATAATTTACCCATCAGATTAACAACAGGTAAAGGCTGTTTTTTTTACCTATATCATCTTTACATGGATAAATCCACAAATCTGTTACAGCTGCCTACCATTTTGACTTTGAATCTAACAATTCTTGACTGTCTTAAACTGCTGTTCACTGCAGTTTATTATGTCAAAAGATCAGTCAAAGTTTAGCAATTTATATGTGAATCTACTGTTCACCACATAAGGGAAAGAAAGTTTCCTTGTCCTCCAAACTGAAACAGTCTCAATCGATCTCCACCTCTTTGCCTAGGTTGATATAAGCCTTCAGCATCCTTAACCATTCCTATCAAATGCATTTGTCTTTAATGGGTGCAGTAACTATTCCAAGTTTGTATGGGTTATATTACCCTGTAACTTGTTTATCTTCCCACTCTGATATGGAAATGCTAATTCCAAGAAGGTATATTAAGACTAAATATAAAAAATATACACAACCTCACAAGTCTATAATATAGTATCAAACCTGATATCATTCCCTTTTAAAATTAACATCTCAAAATTAAGATTTTTTTCCTGTTTTTTTTTGTACCTACCATAAAGTTTATGTAAAAATATTTATCATACTAAGCTGTGCTAACTCCAGGATGGTAATAGTTTGACTCTATGAAACCAGGACAAAAAAAGAGAAAAATTATTATAGCTTCTCATCAGTGGCTTCTTTGTCCTCGATATTATATAAAAGAAAACAAGATGGAAAGAGCAAACATTTGAGTGCAATCTCTATTGGTTACCAGTATGAATGTTCTAATCCTAAGAAAAGAAAAAAAAAAATACTACTCAGCTTAACTAAAGGTACTATGCTTAAGGCTGTTGTCATTATTGATTGCACGTATATAAGTTCCTTCATTGCAGAGTTATATAAATAATAAATTCACCCATTATACTTGTGTAGTACATAATTATGTTACAGACCTATGTGCTTGCAATATCAATGTATCCCGCAACCTCATACCCACTTTGTAGTAATGTTCTTATGAGCTCTAAGAGCACTGTTAGACATAGGGCACATTTCTATCCTACCACAAATGGGGAAAAAAGCTTCATTTAAGTATAACCCAGAGTTTAAAACTATGCATCATCACATGCCATTGTGCCTTCACTGTAAACATCCTCCATCAAATCATTCTAAATCTTAATTTATCTAGCAATCATGTGAGAGGAGAATAACTTTTCATAACATTTTTAACATCTGGTAATGCCCATCTTGAAGTGTTACCATAATTGTTTGCATATTTAAGAATTTTCACTCTCATAAATAAAGATATTGGGGACCTACAGACACTGGATCCTACCCAGTTCGGCTTTGTTAAGGGCAGATCCTGCCTTTTAAACCTGGTTGATTTCTTTGAAACAGTCACCAAGGCCATTGAGGAGGGGAAGGTGGTCCACACAGCCTACCTGGACCTCGCAAAAGCCTTCGATACAATACCCCACTCGGGCATTATAGATAAGCTCACCAGCTTAAATATAAACCCATATGTCACTAGATGGGTTGCAAACTGGCTCAAGGACAGAACCCACATGTTTAGAATTGCTGGAGCCATGTCAGACTCCAAACCAGTTACAAGTGGCGTCCCACAAGGCTCAGTCCTGGGACCTCTCTTGTTCGGTATATATTTCTCGGAGGTACAGGCCAACACGGAAGGACTGTGGCTGACCAAGTTCGCAGATGACTGCAAACTGGGTGCCATAATCGACTCTCCAGCCGACACAAGCATCCTCCAAAAGGGCCTCATAGAAACAGACAACTGGTGCTAGAGCCATGGCCTCAAGCTAAACGCCAAAAAGTGTATCGTCATCCCCTTTGGTAAAAACAAAGTGCCCACAAATTACCACATAGGTGGTAATCCATTAAGTAACAGAAGAAGTAATTAGGGACCTGGGGACCCAAGTTGATAGCAGTCTCTCATTTGACAACCACGTGGCCAAAGTGGTTAGAAAAACATTTTATATAGCCCACCTAATCATGAAGGGATTCACATCTAGATCAGGGGAGGTCATCGTGCCTCTTTACTCATCCCTCATCAGGCCCATAATTGAGTACAATGCCCCTTTTGGGATGTAGCTTACCAGACACCTGCAGCAACTGGAAAGACCCCAAAAGTACCTCACCAAGAGGATCAAAGGGCTTAAACAGATGCCATATGCTGCCCGGTTAAAGAAACTCCAGCTCTACTCAGTGGCATACCGCCTGCTCAGAGGTGATCTGTGCCTGACGTATAAAGCCATGTCCAACCTGGAATTAATGGACACGCTGCACCTCAGAAAATCCAAATCCCATCGAGCTACGTGCTCAAGAGACTTGAACCTCAGCACTGAAATAAATAGGACATGCTGGAGGGACAGATTCATAACCCAGAGGCTCCCTTCACTCTGGAATAAAATCCCAGTCCAGGTTAGGCAGAGTCCCTCATTGACTCTCTTCAAGAGGAATCTTGATGAGTGGATGGGAGATCGTAGGTTTACCCCGGGTATTACTTCTGTGTCACTGTTAGACAGAGGCACAGTATACTAACCTCAAAAAAGGGCATAGCAGAATTAATTTAAAATGGGTGGCAAAAGCCAAACACACTCTGGATAGGCTTATAAATGCCCTAGGGCAGATAGCCTAGTATGAACCTATAAACCTATAAACCTATAAATTATAAGTAACATTAGATTATTTAGATTATAGTTAGTCATTAGGGCCATTTTTTAGGTCTTCTTTTCTCCCTGTCTCTATCTCAGCTTAATTACTGAGAAATTAATGGCCGTGTTTTTAGGGCTTTTTTCTCTTTTATCTTCAGTTTCATAAGAGAGTGTGTTGTATTAGGTTATAGTCCTTCTTTTTCACAGGGCACATAGTTATCGTTAATAATAATATTATAATTAGATGGTAGTGGCCATGTTTTAAGGCCTTTTTCTTATCTTAACTATAGTATTATATTGTGTGTGTGTGTGTGTGTGTGTGTGTGTGTGTGTGTGTGTGTGTGTGTGTGTGTGTGCGCGCGTTATTTGTTAAATTGCAACCCTTCCTTTTATATAGGGCGGATAAATATTTGCATTGTTAGCTAAATTTCTTAGAGGCTTCTTTTCTCAAGGCTTTACTAGTTCTTTTGTGTGATTTTTATTGTTGGAGCCCTCTTTTTTGTAGGGCATTGTTGCTGTGATTACTATTGTTAGCATTTGCCTTTGAACATGTGTCTCAGTAGGAGAAGGAAAAAACCAAGTCTGGCTTCAAAAAATTCCCAAGATCTGGGCAAAAGATGTCTATAACTGATGGGCATACTGAATGCGTTTACTGCTTGGGTGAGGTACACCATCAGGAAAGCAGTGCTATATGCCACTCCATTAGCTCCAGAGTGTTGCATGAGAGAAAAAGAAAACTAATGGATAAGGGTCTGCTGAAATCCTCTTTTCAAGAGTCGCTGGATAAGTCACACAAGCACTCCAGAAAGACTTCGGAACCAACAAAAAGTCCATCTACTTCGAAATCAGCTTCTAGTAAAGCTTCAACATCAGTTCCATAGCCATCGGAACTGACTGTCGTTATGGTTAGTAGCCGGTATCTCCTACTTTAAAGTCTCCCATATTACAGTTGGTGGCTTCATCACATTCTTCATGGGCCTCAAGTAGACTGTCTGATTTGGATGTAGACCGGGTGGTGAAGAAGCTTCTACAGATACAGACGCTGGCAAAAATGTTATCAGCACTGACTCCAGAGGCTTCGGAGCTGACCTTAGTTCCTCCACATCTTCTGATCCTCCTTCAATCTGCATGGAAGTTTCAGAGCCAGACAGTACGGAACTGATGAACGTGGACCCCTCGGGTCCAACACCTACTCTAGGTTTTTTAGGCCCAACTGACTGCCCTGATGTCTTCGGCACCGACCGAGGGATCTCTGTTCCGACACTTACCAGTCGGGTCCAGGGAGGGTAGTAGGACTGACTTGTTGGTGCCGACTTTACCTCTCGGGGCTTTGGCTCGAGTGAGTTCGGCCCTGACTTCTGGCTCGGAGCCGTCCGTGCCGACGCAGACTGTTTCCATCGAATCTTCGGATCCGAGGGATTCCTCTCATCAGGACAGGGACCTTTGAGGCTATGAGGAGGGCTTTGTCCACCTCGATGACCACTCCATCAGTTCGAGCAGCTCCCTCCGTGAAAGCACTGGTGTCTGCCTCTTCATCACACGCTCCATTGAAGCGTAGCGATCCTGAGCCTCTGGAAGCCCCATTGATTGAGCCATGTTCTTCTGAGACCTCTCCAGAAGTCCCCACTGAAGAAGTGCCAAGGAAGAAACTCTGCAAGAGGAAGCATCTGGACTCCCCACAGGAGTCCGTCACTTCCGATACTGACTTGGAGGAGTCAGAAGGGTCCCCACAGTCCCCCTCAGAAGATATCTCATTTGCAGATATCTTAGAAATTCTTAAACAGACGGGTGGCTGGAAATCCCTTAACCCTTCTGATGATGAGTCAGTTCTCCTGAAGGTTTTTGGGTCCCAACCCTCCACCTCTTGGGTATCTCCACCCTTTGATGAGTTGCTTGAATTACTCACTGGAAGGGCATGGGAGTCCCCAGACACCACGGAGCCTGTACCCAGAAGGCCTAACAAATTCATTACTAGCCCTCAAGATAGACCTTACCTTACTAAAGGAGTACCTGTTGATGCTGTGGTGGTGGCAGCAGCAGCCACCAAGAAGGAATTATCAGAGACTTCTTTATCTTCATCCTCCTAATAGAAAATCCAGGATTATGGACAGATACAGGAAGCGTATGTTTCTTCAATGGCCTTTGTCCTTCGATCACTGAACTACCTCACACATTTTACTAGAATACAAAGGGATCTCCTGAAGGAGTTCCTGAAGGGGCTAGGAGATACCCTGCAGGGTTCAGTAACTGTGGGGGTTTCAGATGAGGTAAATTCCCAGCTCTCCTTTCTTAATTTGATAGTGAACTCCTTCATGCGTCTGTTGTCATATGCAGCTGATGGTATGAGCAGAGCAGCAGGTACAGGAATGGCTCTCAGGAGACATTCCTGGATGCGCTTATGTTCCATTGTAGAACCCTTTACGTCTTCCTTCATTAACACTCCCCTTTGACAGTTCGTCCCTTTTCGGACCTAAGGTAAAGGAAACACTTACCAGGAGTGAAAAAGACAGAAAGACCTTATTTGCTGTCAGAGTACGTTTTTCTACCCCAAATAGACCTTACCCCAAAGGGAGGGGAGGTGAAAAGATATGGTTCCATAAATCTCAAGGATCTTTCCAGAACACTTGTGGTGAAATCCCATCTAGAGGCAGAGGAGGGGGTAATAACAGAAGACATCGCCCGTGGGCCAGAGTGGGTCCGCAGAACCAGGGCAACAGAAATCAGTTCTTTGGCAAGCCCTATCAGACTGTTCATCTCTGGAGGCAGTCAGGGGACACCTATCTTTGTACCCAGACGCCTGGCTAAAAATAAAAGACAGCTGGGTACAAAGCATAATATCCAGAGAATACTCAGTTCCCTTTGCCACTCCACCTCCAAGTAAAGAAAATCCCAGAAGTTCCACCCAGTCACAGGGACCAAGCAGCCTTAGAGGTCCAAAGGTTCCCCGACAAGACAGTCATCCAACCAGTCCCAGCAGACCAGAGAGGATCCGGAACTTGCATTTTTTTTTAGTTCCAAAGAAAACAGGGGACTGGAGACCTATTCTGGACCTAAGCAGACTAAACAAGTCAGTAAAAAAGACGAAGTTCCGGATGGTCACACTTCAGTCAGTACTTCCCTTTCTGGGTAAAGACAATTGGATGTGCTCTATAGATCTTCAGGATGCGTACTAACACATAAAGATGGACAGACCATCCAGGGATCATCTACGCTTCTGGCTGGGAGCCAGCCATTATCAATTTTGCGCTGTGCCCTTTGGTCTCACTACAGCCCCCAGAGTGTTCACCAAATGTATGGCAGTAGTCACTGCTGACCTGAGACGGTTGGGATTCCAGGTGTTTCCATATCTAGACGACTGGCTCCTCAATGCCACCATCAAGCATCAACTTATTCAGGCGATGGACACAACCTTAAATCTCTGCAATCAATTGAGGATTACCATCAACTCAGAAAAATCTGCGTTATCACCATCGCAACAGACCGTCTTTATAGAAGCAGAACTAAACACAGTTTCAGTAACATTAAATCTGCCTCCAGAAAGAATTTGTCTCGTACGAAAACAAATATTAGAACTGCTTCCAAGGAAAAAAGCCCCAATCTCAATGGTACTCAAAATTGCTAGGATTGATTGCGGCAGCAATCATTGCCATTCCTCTTGCTCGAATGCATATGCGAGTTCTACAATGGCTCCTATTGTCTCAATGGTCCTTTTAGGAGCTTCCAATGTCACACCAACTTATCATAACGAATACGTGCAAGAAGGACCTTCAATGGTGGTTGACATCTCAACATGTAACTCGGGGCCGTCCTTTCATTCTACCGAATCCCATAGCCACTGTGACCACGGATGCTTCCTTGATTGGGTGGGGGGGCATTATCAGGGAAGAACAGCCCAAGGCACATGGAAGAAACACGAGGCTAATCTGCATATAAATGTTCTGGAGATGAGAGTGGCACTTCTAGCATTGCAGTCCTTTCAAGACTCTCTACCTCTGGGAACAATTGCAATTCAGACAGACAACATGTCAGTGGTCTGGTACATAAGCAAGGAGGAACCAAATCGTACCCCCTGTGTCGAGAGGCCATGAGAGTGTGGCAGTGGGCAGTCTCCTCACATCCCGGGGAAATCCATTGTGATAGCAGACAAGCTAAGCAGGGCAATTCTACTGCCTCACGAGTAGTTCCTAAAGAAACACGTAGCGGAACGGATATTCCACAGGTGGGACCAGCCTTGCTGCGATCTCTTTGCAACTTCAACAAACACGAAATGCAGCAGCTACTTTGCCCTGATTCCCCCGCCGGGGGATGCCCCAAGGGATGCACTGGTGCACTATTGGCCCCTGGGTCTCCTTTATGCCTTTCCTCCCTTCCCTCTGATTATTTATTTATTATTTATTTATTTATTTTAATTTTGTTTACCGGGATGGTCCAACTGGATGAGGTCCATTTACAGCGGAGGCCTGGGGAGAAAAGCTGCACTTACATTAAAACAACACAATTACAGCAATATACATATTATACAAAGTGTAGGTAGTAGTACTTTTATACTAGTAGCATCTAGAAAGAAGTGAAAAGAAAGAAAAAAACAGTACAGACAATTCCAATCAGTAAAATATTTACATATGTACATTTTGTTTGCAGTGAGAAACAGATTTTAACAGGTACATGTTTTTCCATGGATAACATTTGGAGGAACCATGCTTACTGGGGCATGTACAAAGAGTGGTAGGAGAAAGTTGTAGAGGTACCAGATTTTTGGACTATGTAATACATGGACAGAGCCAAGAACTTGTAAGGTGGGCCTTAAGGGAGTTTTTGAATTGAGTAGTATTAGATGCAGAAGTCACAGATGAAGGAGATTATTCCAAGTTTTAGCTATAATGTGTGAAGAGAGAGATTTGCCGGCTGTGTTATTAGCTGAGGTAATAGTGAGGAGTGATTTGTTGGCAGAGCGGAGTAGACGATTTGGAGTGTAGTTGGTAAGTAACTGCCTTAGAGCAGGAATTTTGTCAGGTTGTTTTAGGTTGTTGTATGATATAAGAAGTTGGTGATATAGTAGTAACTGTGGCAGTTTAAGCCATTGAAGTTGCCTAAGAGGTATGCAGTGATGGGTTCTAAATGGGGAGTTTTTGGCAAACTTGGCAATTTTGTTATAACAGGACTCAAGTTTCTCTAGGTCAGATTTCCTAGCATAAGTGAGAATTGGGGCTGCATACATTAGTGAGGAAAGAAGGTGAGTTTGAGCTAGGGTGACTCTAGCCTGATTAGATAGAAAGTTCTTTTGTCTATATAAGGAACCCCTTTTTTTATGTACCTTTTTATAGTTTGAGAGATATGAATGTCAAAGTGGAGGTTGTTGTCTATTTCTACGCCAAGGAGCTTGGTGTGGAGAGAGGGAGAAATGATAGTACCATTATTAGAGGAGATAGAGAAGGAGAGTGGAGTGTTTTTTGATTTATTTGGGGTGAATAGTAGTAGTTTAGTTTTGTTAGGATTTAGGATGAGTTGAATATTAGTGATCCATCTTTCTACTGAGGTGAATGATTCCTGGGTGAGGTGCTGTAGGGAGGTCAGGGATGGGGCTGAGCATATTAGGGTGGAATCATCTGTGTACTGGATTAGTAAGGCCTGCAGGGTACATGTATGTAGGTTATTGGTGAAAATAGAGAAGAGTAGTGGTCCTAATATGGAGCCTTGGGGTACACCAATGGTGGTTGGGAGCAGAGGTAATAAAGCTCCTTGCCACTGGACAGCTTGTCGTTCTGATAGGTAATTTTTAAACCAAGCAATAGTGTTGGGGGTGACGGCTAAGGAAGTTAGGGTATCTATTAGTATGGAGTGAGAGACCATATCGAATGCTTTGGAGAGGTCGAGGAATATGGCAGATAGAAGTCTGTTATTATTCCTCTGCTAGTTAACCAGGTCTGTGAAGGAGAGAAGGGCGGTGGTTGTACTGTGGTGTGGGCAGAAACCATGTTGTGTAGGTGAGAGGAGATTGTTTAAGTTTAGGAAATGCATGACTTGATAGTGTATGCATTTTTCTAATATCTTTGATAAAGGCGACAGTATGGCAGTGGGTTGGTAGTTTGAGAAATCGTAAAAGGTTCCTCCCTTATGAAGGGGAATGATATATAGGAGACTTTCCACAGACGAGGGATATATGATTCCTGTACAGAGCAGTTGATAAGGATTGAGACTGGGTAGGCTATAGAGTTGGCCGCCATTTTTAGGAAATGTGCTGGTAGCCCATCTGCTGTGAGAGTAGTGGGTTTCAGTTTTAAGAGGTGTTTCTTTATTGTAGAGGTTAGGATAGGTGAGAAGGTAAGGGGAGCAGAGTTGTTAGGGGCTGTAGGCATGGGTGTGTAGCTATTTTTGGCTAGTTGAGTGGATAGTGAGTTAATGGATTTGGTGAAATGTTGGTTGAATTTCGAGGTTATATCGTTAGTTGTATTTGTGGATGTTGAGGTGGGAGTGGGTGTGGTGGTTTTTCCTGGTTTTAGTAGGGAGTTAGTTGCATGCCAGTACTTTTGGGGGTTGTTGGAGTATTTGCTTTGGATATTTAGGTAGTAGTTTTGTTTATCAAGCTTAGTTTGCTGTTTAGCCTGGTTTCAATGTGTTGATAGTTTTGTTTAGAAAGACTAGTGTTGTCTTTCTTCCAGGTTTTCCATGCCTTATCTCTGGATTTTAATAGGGCTCTAGTGGACTTAGTAAACCAAGGAGCTGAGTGGAGTTTAGCTCTAATAGTTCTTATGGGGGCTTTTTTGGTCAAGGACCTTACTGAAAGTAGTATTAAAATAGTTCACCAAAGTATTACTGAAAGCAAAATTTCTGGGAAGGATTATGATCTTAATAGCCCCTTACTGGCTTCAGCAAGTTTGGTTTCCCTTCCTCCAGCCTCATCTCTTGGAAGAACCCTGGATTGTGGACCCAGTTCCAGATCTGTTGACCCATTAATTGGGGGCTCTTCATCCTTCTCTTCATTCCCTCAAACTGACAGCTTGGCTGCTCCACTTCCCACAATAGCCAGGATCTACAACCTCTCAGCTGTGGCCCAACATATAACATACTCTCATAAATCATCCACCAGAAAGTTATAGCTTAGCAAATGGAAGAGATTTTCTTTATGGGCATCTCAAAATGATGTTGATCCTTATCTTGCTCTGATCCCATCTATATTGGAATTTGTAACTAAACTTTTCAATGAAGGAGCTACTGCAGCTACCATCAGAGTTCAATTAGCAGCAATCTCAAACTTTCATCTTGGCTTCCAAGGCTCCAATGTCATGTCACATCAACTCGCTAAAGTCTTTCTTAAAGGTACCATTCATCTGAGGCCACCAATCAAAGCTCCAGTCATGCCATGGAATCTAAATTTTGCTCTCTCCAGAATCATATTACCTCCTTTCGAACCAGCCTCGTCCTGTCCTTTGAAATTCCTTTCATGGAAGACTATATTTTTGATAGCCATTACTTCTGCTCGGAGGATTTCTGAGTTGCAGGCCTTGACCATCAAACCTCATCTGATTTTCCATAATGACAGAGTTTTGCTCAGAACTAATCCATCCTTTTTACCAAAGGTTTGTTCAGAGACAAATCTTAACTAATCCATTGAGTTGCCCATTTTCTTTCCTCAATACACAAATAGGATGGAACACATACTGCACAGACTTGATGTTCATAGACAACTCCAATTTTATCTAGAGAGAACAAAAAATTCCAATCAACGGATCAGCTCTTTGTTTCCTTTTCAAAGTCAAAAAAGGGTGCCCCAGTGACAAATGTAACCTTGTCAAGATGGCTATCAGATTGCATTTCCTTTGCTCCCTTACAACAGAAAATTAAGGCCCACTCTACTAGAGGTGTTTCAACCTCATTAGCTTTTTCTGCAAGGTTGCCATTAGATTCTATCTGTGCAGAAGCTACCTGGTCAAGACCTCATACCTTAATCACTCATTACAAAGTGGACAAGGCCTCCAGGGATAGGACCTCCTTTGGCTCCACAGTTCTGAGGAATATTCTCCTGTGAGTCACCTGAGAAAGATGGTGCTTGGGACACTACCCCTCAGTAAGAATGAACGGCGAGATGTACTCACCATAACGTTCCATGTGAGTTGTTCATCTTGCCTTCATTCTTATGTCCCACCCTCCAACACCCATCCAGTCTACTTGAGGTCAGTCACCTTTCCTTATATGGTGCATTGTCTCTTATCCAGATCTCTGAGTGGCATATTTATACTATTAGGTAATTAGTTGGTAGCAAACAAGTTCTGAGGGAAGATTGGGGTGCATCATTGGATCGGAAGTTGACCTCAAGCTGGTTGAAGACCTCAAGCTTTTGTAGTTGGCCGAGTCGGAGCTGAGGATCGGCTCTGAATCCATCAGTAAAAATGAAGGAGAGATGAACAACTCACATGGAACATTATGGTGAGTACATAACTTCTTTTTTTCCACTTAACTGTTGTCACGTCACACTTATAGGTTATCTCTCATTACAAAAATAAATTATATACATCTTCATTGATGACATTGTCATATATAAAAACATATTATGCCTTGCATTTGAGGGGGGATTCTATCCCTCTTCTCTCATATACCAGAAGGAGTCTTCCAAACTCCAGCTTTATCATGTAAATTTGTTATGCATTTACAGTCTGTTAGACATAGGGCACAATTTCTGTCACACCTCAATTATTTATGTAACAAATAATTTGCAAAGACTGCCCACTACCCTATTTATACATCATCACACAATGATATACATTCATATCTGTAATGATAATTTTTCTTCCCCATCATGTAGAAGAAACAAATTGCTCATAACTTTCATTTTAACCTCTAAGAGTATCACCCCTTAAGGCTATATTTTCTTCATTTACAAACCTGAAAGATTTACCTTGTTGTAGATTAGTAATGAGAAGGTTTCACGGACTCCTTTTTTAAACATAATTTATAAACATTCTTATAAATCTGCAAATGTCCTACTTTCAAAAGACTGTTTCATTCTCTTACTAACATCTGTGAAAAACCTGTTTTAATGGCTCCCAGCTGATTTAATTCATTTTTGTTTTACATTAACAGTGTACATCCGCGGTGGTGCAGTGGTAACATTGTTGCCTTACAGCAAGATGTTCTCCCGTTCGATTCTCGGCTGGAGTGTGGGGAGTGTCTCCTGTGTGGAGTCTGCATGTCCTCCCCGCGGTTGCGTGGGCATTTGAAAGACATGCGTAAATGGGCTTGCCTTCATTGAAGGTTTAACATTGAGCTGGCACCTCAGCGTTTGTGAAAATCTACTGCCAATCATTAGCAGACTGGAGTTCTGCTGTGACGACCCCTAACCGGGAAAAGCCAAAAGAAAACAACAACATTAACAGTGTACTAGATGTAGTACATATATCCATGAAACCTTGCTCACTTAATATCAACAAATACTGCACAAGTGCTGTTCATCATCTGATCTGTAATTCTAATAGAAGCGGTTTCTCTCTCAGCTTTCATTCACCAATTGGCTTATAAACGAACACCACCATTCCTTTCCATTCATGTCATCTCAAGTAGTAATATTCAGCATTGCAGTCTAGTGGCAGAAAGAAGTCTTCCTCCTTTGTGCTCAAATCTTATTCCTCCATCCATTATCTGTTGAACTTGTATTGTCTGCAGGTTTAGAATCACAAAATAGTCGATAGCAGTTTCTTCACAAGAGATGTACAAAATGCATTTTAATCTTGACCATCATCCCCTCTAAGCTTGGAAAAGTTCATGTAGCACTAGCCCAAGAAGCCTTCAGTAATACAGGAAAAACTCAATGTCTATACTTAAATCTATGCCTCTCACATTCTCACATGGCTTCCACAGATTGCATTCATTACTGAAATGTTGTTTGTAAATAGTCATGCTTTTGAAGCACATACGTAGACCAAGAAATACAAATTGTCTTAACTGTCAGAAAACATGTTCTAAAACTATGTCATAATAACTCCTGGCTTTCCATTTTCTTACTATTTTGTTAGTGGTAGTTGCACTACTTTTCAGTATTAAAGCCAGTCCACTGTGTCATATTTTTTTTTCACATTTACTTTTATATCCATACTTTCATTTACTTGTTGCGTTCCAGTCAATGTTATATTTTACCTCTGAGCTACATCCTCCATCGTAACCAGCTGCTTTTCTGCTTATTCCACCTAACATGCCATTTCCTTTTTTTTTATGAATCTTATCAGCCTGCTGCTTAACCTGCATCATAGTGACATGTTAATTGTGAAGCCTTTCAACAACTTCATTTCATTTACCTTCCAGCCCCCTCAAATAACCAGCCAAAAGTCTTGTCGTCTTTTCATATTAAGCCAGATTAGTTTCTTTGTATCAGCCTTATATAATTTAATTCCAGGTTTGTACAGCAATGTCTGTCAGCACTCATCTCTTTCTCCAAGCTTACATATCTTCAGTTAACCTTCGCTAGATGCCTTCACACAATGCTAACATGAATTCCATTTTTATTTAATGAAAAAGGCTAGCTAGCCAAGCTTATATGGAACAACCCAAAGAGTCAGTCACCTTTACAAAGTACTGTTCAGTTTCAAATGTAACAGTTCCTTGACTGATGGATGAAGTTAGAACTTGTTCAGCTAGATCTGCAGCCACTGTTAATCTTTTCAGAAATAATTCCTGTCATGGTTTTTTGAAGCTCTCTTGAATTTTCATACTTTTATGAAGCTTTACAGTGTAGATGTCTGGTCTTGGAACAGAGCAGGATTCTTTGCAGTGCTGTGACAGAACTTTTTATGTATGGCTGTCACCCATTTGTGGAGCTGAGGTTGCACCGATTATTACCTTCCCATCACTGGTACAATTTCAGTGATCTATATGATGCATTTAGCAGAGCTGAATGAGCATACTTACCTTAGGAGCAGATGTTTAAACACAGTAACTTATCTGTAGAACAGGCTTCTAACCTTCCTTTCCTCTGGCCCCTCAGTACCTTATATGAGTTTTGTAATTCTTGTGTATGGTTAACATTGTTATGTTTCAGGCTTGATTATATTTGCTGTTTCTTTTACCCACTTCAGTGTTATTTTACAGTGTGTGCTATTTTATTTCATTCTAGAGCCATATTCTCTATTAGTAACAAGATTTTTGACTTGTTACTAGTATTTTGTTAATATTG
This sequence comes from Protopterus annectens, assembly GCF_019279795.1. Classification (NCBI taxonomy): domain Eukaryota; kingdom Metazoa; phylum Chordata; order Ceratodontiformes; family Protopteridae; genus Protopterus; species Protopterus annectens. The sequence continues at coordinate 352,048,889 of NC_056733.1, read as the reverse complement.
GTGGTGCTGTGGTAGCGTTCTCTCCTCACAGTAAGACGCTGTCCGGTTCGACTCTCAGCTAGAGCATCTTCTGCGTGGAGACATGCGTGAATGGGCGTACCTTCGTTGAAGGTTGTGCGTCAGGGCTGGCAACTCGGTACGTAAAAATCAACTGCCAATCATTAGTGGACGGGAGTTCCGCTGTGGCGACCCCTAACCGGGAAAAGCCGAATGACACAACAACAACAACTAGTATTTTGTTTGTCAGTGTTATAGATTAAGCTATATTTTTGTAGTTTTGCTTGTATTTTTCACTAGCTAAGATGGCACAGTACTCTATTCCCATTTCTAGAGCTAAAAAAACATTGTAGGAAGTTTGATTATTATTAGATTTAAAAACTTAAGATTTTATTTTTATGTGCCTATCAGGGCATCCAACCTTTTGAGAAAGATAAGTTGGGGGACTGACATTTTTATTTAACATATATTCTTCCATCAATTGTGTGATTCCCACAGTAGCCTTAGTTTGAACCTTTAGGATACATACTTTCATTGAGTTTATTTATTTATTTATTTTTCTTTTGTGTACTGCACAGGATGGCCCCAGAAGTAATTTTGGCTATGGATGAAGGTCAATATGATGGCAAGGTGGATATCTGGTCTCTGGGTATCACCTGTATTGAGCTGGGTAAGTAAAGCTGCTATCTGGTCTCTTTTTTTTTTTCCGAATGCAAATGTGTCAGTTTAGGTGCATGATGGTGGTGGGTAGTTTTTCATCACCATACAAGCAAAATGACCTTTCTGTTCATTAAGGTGTACATTTTTAGAACCTTACAGGCTGTGAAATAATACATTAGGGTGATAAAACTGGATTAATTTACATGCATTTTTATTCCTTCCTCACTGTTTGCAATTAATAGTTAAAATGGGCGTTTGTTCTGTATAGAATTTGCATAAGGCACATGGGGATACTTTGTATAAATATAAGCAACACATCTGATAATTTTAGACGCTGTGTTTGTGATACTGTTTGTTTTTTCTTTGTTGTGTAAGTTTTGATGTTGCACCCTGCTTTCTTGTAAGTATAGAATGTTGCAACCTATGAATATGGAATATTTACCATGAAATGTAAGGGTCTTAATTTGAAAGGACTTCGTGGAACTCTGACATTTTATATTTCACTTTATAGCAATGGTAAAATTTCATACAGTAGTTTAAAATAAACCCAAAGTGCCACATTTGGCATTGTAGTACTTTTTTTGTCTAGTCTGGAGACTTAACAATCTCCTTTGCATTTCCTGAAATAGAACACACTTTTTAAAAATCTAATGCTATATGTGAACTTGCATATCTGGCAGGAAGTATCTTAGTGGAGAGGGGGTGTTTTGTGTTGCACTTTACAGCAACAAAAGAAGAGCTTTGTTTACATTTTGCTTGACAGTGTTGAAACTGCTGCCATCAAACTGAGGCATTTTACAGTAATTTTGACGGCTGCCAAGTGAGCTGCAAATCATGCCATTTTGGTCTGGAAGCTTACTTACAGTATTAGGGGGATAGTAATGTGATTTTATGGGGTGTAAGGAGTCTGTTTTGTCTTTTGTAGTTCTTTATTGGGCTTTGTGCATAATCAGTTGCCTGATGTTCATGAGATTTGGTCAGTCAAATGTCGGTATCCTAGAAGACTGTTTCAGTTGGCATGCTATCATAGCATGAACCAAATCCTATACTGAGGAGCCATTTGATTGTGTGAGGCTTGTAATTGTGAGTCTCATAATTCCAAAGCATAAAGTGTGAAAATGGAAAGTTTGAGCCTGTGGTACTTCAGAGTATTCCTGTTACTCCAAGGTAAGTGCACTTGAAGTTAGGGTGGAATGGTGTGGGTGTGTGTGTGTGTGTATCTAAATCTATATCTATATATACATCTATCGATACATCTAAAGAGAGAGCGAGCCCTATACAGAGATGTGGAGGTACAGCCCCCATATAAGGGGTACAGGGGACAAAGTCCCTCTGTAAAAATACTTTGCTGTCATTATATTGAGTTTTAATATTTACTGTAATTACCTTGCCATTGATTCGTTTGTATTTGCGGTTGCAGATCTTGCACTTTTAATAGGGATCTCCATCCCACCATATTGTGTCTGTTGCTTGGGAAAATGTATGTCAAGCAGTATTATATATATTTTTGATTTCAACTGGATACCCAGAGAGGCTAGAGGGAGAAGCTCCAGACATACCTCTAAAAAGATGTCAGCCATTGAAAGCACCCAGAGTAGATATTTACAGGAGGGTCTCCTGCATGAAACAAAGGTAGTAGCTGAAAACAGTGAAAAGGATAAGGACCTGAAGGGGCTGAGATCAGTTACACTATCATGGAGCTGAGTCTGGCCCCAGGATTGCATTTTGGGCCTCACATGTCCCCAGTTCCCTCTCTGACTGGCAAGTAGAAAAGCTCACACCTCTTGTCTTAATCGATGATGATAAGTCCTTGATAACTACATTAGGTGTGTGTCCCTGAGTATTAACAATGCCTATCTCTTGTTCGAGTGGCCTGGATTTGGAGAGTGATCTCTAGAGCCCTCTGCTGTATGTATATTGGTATCACTTGAGACTGAGGATTTTATTTGTAGCATTCCTCATGAGATATCAGTATATTATAGCTCAGGTTAAGGAAGGTCTTCTGGGGTGCCCTGCACAAGCAAGACTCTCAGGACAGCATCCTATGCATTTAACATTATTTGTCTGATATCTAGTAGAACCTGTTCCATTTTTGCAGGCCTCTTCAGTCTCTGTGCTGTCCTCAAAACGTGCAGTGTGTAGTACCAGTGCTATTTCTTCTGACCTCTAGAATTCACTTGACCTCTCATGGATTCAGCAAGTGCAGGACTATCCAACCATGAGTTATGTTTAAGGGGGTGCATTCCTGTCAGTCTGTATTTTAGGAAGGAGCCATAGAAGATCAGTAGCTCCTTACTGAGGAGAAGGATAAGAACAGTGAGTGCTCCTGTTCCTGTTGCATAAATCCTCAGGCTGATGGAATGCACTGAGCTAACTAATAGCTCGTAATCTTCACTAAAATGTCTAAATAGGTATGTTATGAAAAAGAGGAGGAGTCATGTCATCCGAACCACTGATCTTTTGTTCAAGGATGCCATGTTTCAAACCTGCAAACATCCTTGGCACGTCTGTGTTTGCAAGAAAAAAAGATGCCCTTTACATGTCCCAAGTTAAGTGGAATAGCTTCTTTTCTAAATGTGCTGGGGTTGATAGCTACACAACTTTCACAGTATCTGTGGTGTAGCAGACATTTCAGGGACTACAGTGCTAAAAGGTCTGAAGTGTAGATGGGCAGGGCAGAAAAGGGATTTACTCTGCTACATAATGAACTTCCTCTTCTTTCTCACTAACCTACTCAGCCTCTAGCCCTTTCTGTTAGATCAGGCACTGGTGAAGCTTTCATCTATTCCTGTTTTTGGCATGAAGGAAGATCTTGCCAGCTCACTTACTATGGCTTCTACAGTGGACTTGCATCCTTTTGTAATCTTGATTGCTCTTATGCTACAGTCAGAGCAACAGGCTGTTAAGTTTGCTGGCTAAAGATGGTATGGATGTGACTTGTCTCCTTTAAGGATGAGCTAAGGGTTGTGTTCCTGGATACCTAATTCCTGGACAAGGTCCTCTTTGAGCAGACTTTCAAAGAATTGTTGGGAAAACTCCTGAAAAGTGAATAGGCCCTGACCAATGTGAAGAGTGTCTATGGTCCCCTTCCACCCCCTGATTCTTGTAGACCAGGCCAGTTTCTAAGGAAATGACCCTTACACATGGTGGATTATCTGCAAGCATCAAGGCAGTGTTTATATCCCTTGATGTTCCACGTATGTCTGCATTCCTGATTGCACCCATGCTGAAGTCTGCAAGTAGATTTGGGGGGGGGGGGTGTCCCTGAATTTGCCTCAGCTTGATAAAGGGCTTTTGGGTTATCAGCATGTTCCTGGATGACTACATCTTAGAACTCTTAATTTCTCCCCAGAATGAGCATTGCTGTGATACTGAATTGTTTCCATTGCAGATTTAGTTCTGAAAGGGGCCATAGAGACTTTTCCGCTTTCAGGGCGAGGTCATGTTTTCTGCTTGAAGATTTGCTTAGTCCTAAAGAGACTTCCATACCAACCTGTTCCTCAGCAAGTTCAGCAACTGCATCCTGTGTATGTAGTTGTAAAGGCTGACTATCTAAAGCGGGTGCTACTACTGACATGGGGTGCCTGCATGATGTCATTAGTCACAATGTCTGTTTTTTGGCATATATATCTGGGGTCTGCATAGAAAGATACTATTTGTATGCATTACTTGCAGTAATAACATTGGGAACTTGCCCATAGGCAAGACCCAATGTTCAGTCTGACTTTCAGAAATGTATACCCTACCTCTTTGCAGGCCAGGCCAGACCAGTTAGGGGTTCCTGCTGCCTAAGAAAAAGTGATAGTGTTCCTTAGAGTTTGGAGAAGACTTCTCTTGGTCAGAAGAGAATGGAAAACTTGACTTCTAAATCTCAGATATAGTAATATTAGTTTAAGAACTAACCAGGTTGTCTCTTATGCTAATTAAGTGATGAACATTAATGAGAATTACATCCTTCAAAATTTATAACTCCTTCCAACCCCATTCACAAGGTGCTTCTAGGCTCACTAAAGAAGTGAGTGGTGAGATTCCATTTTATGCTGGCTTACCTTTAAAAATCTCAAAATCTTTGATCTGATGTTGCCATTTTCATTTGTTCATCAGCAAATGGGTTCAGATCCGATCCTCTGATCAGACTCCTGCCACTTTCTCCCTTACCCATAATGACCCTGTCCACTAAATTAACTCAGATCTCGTTTGCTGCTCTTCAGGATTGGAAGGAATTGCGATTTCTCGAGCTCCTATTTGGTTTTCACGAGTTAACAGAATTATATTTATTTTCCTTTCTCGCTTTTTTTTCTTAAATAGTAATTTATAATGTCTCTCTTGCCCCTTAAAAACCTCTTTTATTACCAATTTATACGTAATTTTAACTATCGCTGTTGATAGTTCTTTCCCTCTTTTACAGTGACTTAAGATATTTCTTCATATACCATTGTTAGTGAGGTCTTTCCCCTTCCTTTCCTCTTCTCAAAAAAAAAAAAAAAAAAAAAAACTTTTGCTTTTTTGTGTGGATGATTTGTTCTTCGTTTTTGCAGTATGGCTGATAAGCCTACTGGTTTCAAAAAGTGCACTTTCTGTGGCCATTAGTGATAGAAGAAAACAAATTTGAAAGGCCTGCTACTGCCTTCTGCTACTTCTGCTGGTACTTCTTCTTCCTGGGCTCACCCCCTCCCCTCAAAAAACTAAGGAGCCCAGGGAGCACCGAAAATGCTCCCCTACACAGTCTCCTCAATCTGCGCTGTCTTCTGAGCCTCCCAGGAAGGTTTCTAAGAGCTCGTGTCTGAAGTCTTCAGATCTGACCTCTACTGTTGCCAAATCTCCTCAGCTCAGTACTCCAAGATTTTCACTGGAGCCAGTATACCAGAAGTTGAGATCTACTTTTCCCCAGGAGATGCCCAAAAAGTTGTCCTGGCCACTGTCCATTTCTTCCTCCATTAGGTACTCTCGAAGTCTTTCCAAGTCAAGAGATAGATAGGATGATGAGAAAATTCTTCAGAACACAGATCCAGATGGGGTCCTTTCGGCTCCTTCACTCATCAGATCCGTGAGCCTTTAAACCTTCTTTCCAATCTGTGATTGCTCCTTCTCCCTTCAGATCCGTGAGCCTTAAGCCTTCTTTTCAGTCTGTGGTTGCTTCTTCTCTGATCCAACCTGTCGTTTTGAAGCCCTTGGATCTGAGATTTGAACCATCGGATCCAAAAATTCTTTTATTTTCCACTCTGGCAACTTCCCTGATCGATCGGGTCCTAGTCCTTTGGAACATCACTGTTCTCAGAGCCGGAGCATCAGAGTTGGATTAAAGGGGTTGACCTTGACTCTGAAGCTTTCAGAGTTGTCACTTCCCCTTGGACCTTTGGTGTTGGATATCTTGGCTCCAACTCCTCCCTCAGAGAGGAGGGATGGGGAGGGCCCTGGAGTGTCTGCTGTGAGAGCCTCAGCTCTGGTGGAATTGTCCTCTGCTTCTCTTGGTTCTTCTGGCTTCAAGGTGGTGGAGAGGGATTTCTTGCACCCCGCAGTAGTTTTGAATCTTGCTTCTTTGAACAATTCCCTGTTCCTTCTCCAGATTCTGTGTCTGAGTCTACTCATCCTACAACTCAGGATCAGCCAGCCCAGATGAGCTTGCAAGCAGTTCCCATCAGGGAACTCTCTGGAACTGCCGGCACTGCTCCAGAGCATCCCACTGAGGAGGTGCCTCAGAAGAGGTCATGCAAGAGGAGGCACTTGTATTCCCTGCAGGAATCCCTCACAGAAGACACCAATTTTGATGAAGGGGAAGATTCCCCTACCTGAAGATGTCTCATTTTGAGACATTGTATTAATCTTTTACCATATAGGTGGTTGGTCTTCCCAAACCCCTTCCCAGGAGGATTCAGTGTTCCTGGAAGCCTTCAGGTCTGGACCATCTACGTCTTGGGTTACCCCACCTGTGGATGAGCTTATAGACCTTGCCTTCTGCAGAGCATGGAAGGAGCTGGACTCTGTAGAACCAATCCCCAAACAACCGGACAAGATTTTGAGTGCTCTCCCTGACAGACAACACTGGACCAAGGGAATCTTTCTAGATACCATAGTGGTTGTGGCAGCCACTGAAAAAGAGCTGGCTGAATAAGGAGTCTAGAGTGGTGGACAGATTTGGGAAGTAGTGTATGCTCCAGTGACCTTTGCCTTATAGTCACTGAATTATCTGGCACATTTCACTAGGTTACAGAGGGACTTAGTCAAGGAACTCTCTAACTCTACCCTTGGGTCCATGTTCACAGAGGAACAGAAGTCTTTTTCCTCATGACTGGCCACCCTGCAGTCCATTACTAATGCTTCCATGAGCTTAGTCTGACACGCAACTGAAAGTTCCTCACTGGCTGCTGGTTCAGGCATAACCATTAAGAGACATGCCTGGATGCGGTTGTGTGACTTTGCAGAGCCCTTCAAGGCATCATTCATCAGTGCTTCTTTTGATGGATCTTCTTTGTTTGGGCCAACAGTTAAATAGACAATCTCCCGCAGTGAGAAGGATGGAAAGACTGTGTCTGCCGTGGGAATCTGCTTTTCTACCCTGCATTGACATTTTTTCAGGAATCAATGCAGTGATAAGAAGTCGTGGTTCCCCAAATCTCAAGGACCTTTCTAAGAATCCCACATCGACTTTTTCCCCCAGAGGCAGAGGGGGAAATAGCTTCAACAGATGATGACACCCACATGGCAGAGGGGGCCCATGGAATTAAGGGTCTCGAGATTCCTTCTCAGACAGATCCTTTCAACATTCTGAAAGGTTGCTGACTCTCCCTCTCTGGAGGCAGTCGGGGGGAGCTTGTCCTTGCACCTACAAGCCTGGCTAGCCATCACAAAAGGCTCATGGGTGCAAAAGATCATATCCAGAGGATACTGCATTCCCTTTTTGCAAGTTCCCAAAGGAAAAGAAAATGTCTCCATGATGTTCCACCAATCAGAGGGAGTTAGCAGCCCTAGGCATTCAAAAGCTGCTGGACAAAAGAGACATCCAAGAGATCCCCTAGACCAAAGAGGATCCAGAATTTACTCAAGGTTCTTTTTAGTGCCAAAGAAAACAGGGGACCTGAGACCCATTTTGGACCTCAGTTAGCTGAACCAGTTTGTAAAGAATTCCAAATTCCAGGTAGTCACGGTTCAGTCCATTCTGCCTCTCCTACAGAAGGATGATTGGATGAGTTCTATCAATCTTCAAGACACATACTATCACATCAAATTGACAGACACTCTCGAAGATACCTACACTTCTGGTTGGGAGCCAGTCATTATCAGTTCAGAGCCCTACCCTTCAGTCTCAGTACAGCCCCCAGGGTGTGCACCGAATGCATAGCAGTGGTAGCAGCTCATCTAAGACTGCTCTGAATCGGAGTGTTTCCTTACATAGACAACTGGCACAAACCAGGCATCCTCTGGAAAGAATCAGGGATTTCTTACTCCAATTATCTAATTCTCTGGGAATTACGATCAATCTGTCCAAGTCATAACTTCAACCAGTTCAAGTCTTGGAGTTTATAGGTGGCTCATCTAGATACAGTCCTGGCTCTTCTGCCTCAAAACAGAGTTCTTACTTTGAAATCACATGTCAGGTTCTTTCTCATCCTTCTCCCTTTGGAAAAATGGTACTCAAAGCCCTAGTGTCGATGGCTGCCTCAATAACTTTAATACCCACTGCTCATCTTCATATGCAAATTCTTCACAGGACTCTAGCAGTGCAATGGTCCCCTCATTGACAAACCTTACGACATCCAATAAAATTATCTATGGTTTGCAGAAATTCTTTGCTATGGTGGATACACTCCAACGAGATTTGCCAAGGGCGTCCATTTATTCTTCTTCCCCTGAACTCCACATTGACCGCAGACACCTCCCATTTGGGGTGGGGTGCATTACTTGGGACAGACTGTTCAAGGAATTTGGTCCCCAGAAGAGACCAATTTGCATATAAATGTCCTAGAGATGAGAGCAGTGCTTCTAGTTTTGCAGGCTGTTCAGAGCTCTAGGAACGATTGCTGTTCAAACTGACAATATGTCAGTAGTTTGGTACATCACCAAACATGTGGGGGGTGGGGGGCAGATCCTATCCGTTTTGCCGAGAAGCAATAAGATCTCCAACAGCTTTCTTGTAGCAATGCCCATACTGGGGAAGTCCAATTCTTGGTGGACAAGCTCAGCAGGGACCATTATGACGACTCACAAATGGTCTCTCAGTCAGTTATTGGCAAATATGATCTTTGACAAGTGGGGTCTACCATGCTGTGATCTATTCGCTTCTCACCTCAACAACAAATGCATCGGGTTCTTTGCTCTAATTCCCCCTTGGGGCCGTTCACAGAGAGATGCTCTAATCCACGTTTGGCCCTCCGGTCTTCTTTATGCTTACCATCCTCTGCCTCTAATCTCCAAGTTTCTTCAGAAAGTGCTCTGGTTGAAGAGTAAAGTAATCCTCATTGCTATGGTCTTATTTACTATGTCCATCTTGAACACTGGACCCCAGTCCAGACCTCCTGTTACACCTGTCAGGGATGATTCATCTGGATATTGCAGACCTCAAGTTGGCCACATGGTTTCTACAATTCCAGTGATGGCTAGAAATTCCAGGCTTTCCTCCCCAATTTAACAAAATATCTCCAAACTCCACAATCCACATACTAAATCCAAAAGAAACTCTTCACACCAGCAGGTCAGAACCAGTAGCCGCTTTATTCACATAAACACACACTGGTTTAGCGCTTTCTTCCTTACTGAAGGGACTTCTTCAGAACAATGCCATTTCCATAACCCAGTCCTTTTATACAAAGCCACACCCAAATGACTAATTGAATAATTACCAATCAACCCAAAAGTACATAAGAAATGCATATAAAAAATGCCTAAAATACATATTACATTCACATCAAAACATGACATGAAAACTACTTTCTTGTTGTTATGCATTAAAATACATATAATGGCATTAACCACAGCTTATGCCATTACCCTAAAATATGCTTTCATTTCAAAATACAATGCAATATTTACAATGTGAAGTTGTTCTGTCTCACCGTTCATTCTTACAGATGGGTTCAGAGCTGATCCTTGACTCCCAAGTCGGCCTACTATAAAGCTCGAGGTCTTCAGACAGCTCGAGGCCAAGTCCCTATCCCATGATGCACCTAGAGTTACCTCAGACCTAGTTTGCCGCTGCAGTAGATCGGAGGTTCTTCAGCAATAGCTCGGACCAGTAAAACTTTATTATAAAAATTTTTTTCATATAACTTGTTTATTCCATTTCTTAGCTTTAGCTTCTTTAGCATTATATCTTAGTGTGTATTTCTTGGTGTGCCTTTTATATTTAAATATAGCTTTTGGCCTTCGTTTTTTTCTAAAGGCCTTTATAATTAGTGTAGTTACTGTAGTTATATAGTTATTGTGTGCCTTTGACAACCTTTGATAACTTTTGATATTTAGAAGTGCTTAGATATAGTCAAAGTGTGTGTATTTAAAGTGACACTTTGTCACAGGATATTTAGCCCATAGTTTTTTATCAGGACTTATTTAAATAGTTTTGGGTGTGTCTTTAGTATATCGTTGTAGTTTCACTGATACTGTGCTGTTCATTATGGCTGACCAGGATAGGGATAAACATCTTAAGTCAGGTTTCAAAAAATATCTAAAATGTGGACAGAAAATGTCTGTAACAGATAGCCATGTTAACCATGTTTTTTGTTTGGGAGCTTTACACCTTCAAGAAAGTTGCTCCATTTGTCATTCCTTCTCTTCTAGGGTCCTTCAGGAGAGAAAAAGAAAGCTAATCGACAGGGGTCTAGTCAAACAGTCTTTTCAGGACGCTTTGAGTGACTAGGCCAGGTCTACCAAATCTTCGAAGTCTTGCAAGGCTTCTATTTCTTCGGAAGTAAAAAAAATAAAAAAAAAAACATCGTCTCCACAGCCCTCGGAGCCATACGTCTTGTCATTTCGGAGCCGGTCTCCGGTCCTGGAACCAGTATCTGAAGTGCCTAAATCTCCACTCCTGCAATCTGTACCTCCTTCTATCCATTCATCTCGGTCTTCGATAAGCCTTTCCAATTTAGATGTGGATCATGTGGTGCAGAAGTTTTTACAGGCACCGGCGTTTGCTAAATTTTTATCGGCTCCGACTCAAACAGTTTCAGAACCAAAGACTCTTTTACCATCTACTACCTTTCCTCCTCCGAGACATACCGGTCCTTCGGAGCCGGAGGAGTTGGACTTGATGATTGTTGAGCCTTCGAAGCCGATGTCTGCTCTAGTGTCTTTGGTTCCATTTACTCTGATGTCCTCAGCGCCGATCAAGGAGTCTAGGAGCCGACACCCTCCGGTTGGGTCCAGGGAGGATAATCGGACTGACTTGTCGGTTCCAACTCTGCCTCTCGGGGCTTCGGCTCGGATGAGCTTGGCTCCTACCTCTGGTTTGGAGACCACTGTCCCGGGGCCGGGAGTATCGACAGTTTCCTCTGATCCGTCAGTCCCTTCTCATCAGAGCAGAGGTGCATTTGAAGCCATGAGGAGAATTATGTCTCCTAAGACATCTTCACCTTCAGGTCCAGCTACCTCCTCCACAAAAGCACCTGTGTCCACTTCTGCTTCATGGATCCTTTCTAAGCGTAGAGACCCAGAGCCTCAGGAAGCTCCATTGGGTGATCCCGAGACCTCACCAGAAGTTCCCACTGATGGGGTTCCCAGGAAGAAAATCTGTAAGAGGAAGCATTTAGACTCCCCTTCGGAGTCTCTCACATCTGATACCGACTTGGATGAATAAGAAGGGTCCCCATGGTCCCCCTCTGAGGATATCTCATTTGCTGAGCTATTAGAAATCCTTAGGCAGAGGGGTGACTGGCAGTCCACCAACCCTACTGAAGGACGAGTCTGTTCTGAAGGCTTTTAGGTCTCAACCCTCCACCTCTTGGGTGTCTCTGCCCTTCGATGAGCTTATGGAGCTGGTCTCATGAAAGGCATGGGAGTCTCCAGATGCCATGAAGCCTGTCCCCAGGAGGCCTAATAAATTTATTTCCGTCCCCCAGGAAAGGTCCTTTCTTACCAAGAGAGTGCCAGTTGATGCCATGGTGGTGGCGGCAGCCACAAAAAAGGAGATTTTGTAAACTTCTTCCTCTATCAGTTCTCCTAACAGAGACTCTAGGATTATGGATAGATACAGGAAGTGCATGTACAGTTCAGTGACTTTTGCACTTCGTTCGCTCAACTATCTCACCCATTTTACAAGACTGCAAAGAGATCTCCTAAAAGAGCTCGGAGATACTCTTCAGGGTACAGTAACTGCAGGAGCGTAAGATAAAGTTGCCTCCAGCTTGCTACCCTCAATTCCATAGTAAACTCGTCCATGCACCTCATTTCATATGCAGCTGATGGAGCGAGTAGAGCAGCAGGTACAGGAATTGCTCTTAGGAGACACTCTTGGATGCACTTGTGTTCCTTCGAGGATCCCTTTAAGTCATACTTTGTCAACACGCGTTTTGATGGCTCGTCCCTTTTCGGGCTCAAAGTTGAGGAAACCTTGACCAGATGTGAACAGGAAGGAAAGACTCTGTCTGCCGTCTGAGTCCGGTTTTCCACTCCTACCAGACTCTACCCCAAGGGAAGGGTCAAAGGGGAGGAAAGATGTGGTTCCGAAAAGCCCAAGGAGCCTTTCTGGACACACGTGGTGAACCCCCCTCCAGGGGCAGGAGGGGGCAGTAATGGAAGACGCCATCCTCGCGGCAGAGGGGGTCCACAAAACCCAGGCAACAGAGATCAGTTCTTTGGGAAGTCCTACCAGTGCTCCTGAAAGGAGACCCGACTACCCTACTCTGAAGGCAGTCGGGGGTCGCTTATGTTTGTATCCAGATGCCTGGCTCAAAATAAATGACAACTGGGTACAAAGTATCATTTCCAGAGGATATTTCATTCCTTTCACCACACCCCCTCCATTGGCAACAAAAATCCCGGACGTTTCACATAGTTACAGGAACAGGCAACAGTAGAGGTCCAAACGTTGCTAAGAAAGAGTCATCCAGTCCCAGCAGACCAGATGGGATCAGGAACTTACTCAAGATTCTTTTCAGTCCCAAAAAAGACAGGGGACTGGAGACCTGTATTGGACCTCAGCAGACTAAACAGATCTGTCAAGAAAGAGAAGTTCTGGATGGTCACACTTCAGTCGATACTTCCATTTTTAGGAAAAGACAATTGAAAGACAATTGGATGTGCTCCATAGATCTCCAGGATGCATACTACTACATAAAAATGGCCAGACCATCCAGGGATCATCTGCACTTCCAGCTGGGAGCCAATCATTACCAGTTTCGAGCCCTGCCCTTTGGTCTCACTACAGCCCCCAGAGTGTTCTCCAAATGTATGGCAGTGGTCACGGCTCACCCGAGACGTTTAGGATTCCAGGTGTTTCCATACCTAGATGACTGGCTCCTCACCCCCACCACCAGGCATCAGCTCATACAAGCAAGGGACACCACTCTATATCTCTGCAGTCATCTGGGCATTACAGTAAACTCGGAAAAATCTGCCTTGTCGCCATCGCAACATACCGTTTTTATCGGAGAAGAATTGGACACCACCACATTGAGATTTCCAGCAGAAAGAGTCTTACTACTCCGTCAGCAGGTCCACAATATCATATTCAAAGACAAGGCTCTATCGTCAGAAGTACTAAAATTGTTAGGCATGATGGCAGCTGCAATATTAGCCATACTGTTTGGTCACATGCAAATGCGGATTCTACAGTGGCTGTTATTCGTTCAGGAGATCCCGATGTCTCATCTTATAATGATCACAAATGCATGCAAAAAGGATCTTCAGTGATGTTTGGCCTCTCTTCATGTTACGATAGATCGTCCTTTTTTTCTACCCCCACCAGCGACCACAGTGACCATGGACGCTTCCCTGATTGGGGGGGGTGAGGCATTTTCAGAGAAGAATAGCCCAATGCACATGGACCGAACAGGAGACACATTTGCATATCAATGTCCTGGAGATGAGAGCAATACTTTTAGCATTGCAGTACTTCCAGGATTCTCTTCCTCTGGGAACAATTGCGATTCAGACAGACAACATGTCAGTGGTCCGGTACCTGAACAAACAACGAGGAACCAGGTCCTACCCCCTTTGTCGCGAGGCCCTGAGAGTATGGCAATGGGCTATATCCACCCAGTGCTTTCTGTTAGCAACACACATCCCGGGGAAATCCAGCATGATAGCAGACAAGCTGAGTAGAGCAATTTTGTGGCCTCACGAGTGGTCCCTCAAGAAAGAAATAGCAGAGAGAATTTTCCGCAGGTGAGGCCAGCCTTGCTGCCACCTTTTTGCCAACCACATGAGCACAAAATGCAGAAGCTACTTTGCCCTGATTATCTGTCCAGGAGAAGCCCCAAAGGACACACTTGTACACGATTGGCCTCCTGGTCTCCTCTATGCATTTCCACCAATTCCCTTGATACCCAAAGTACTACAGAAAGCAAAAGCCCTGGGAAGGACCATCATTCTAATAGCTCCTCATTGGCCTCATCATATTTGGTTCCCCTTCCTTCGACTTCATCAACTGGAGGACCCTTGGATTCTGGACCCAGTTCCAGATCTTCTGACGCACTTATTGGGGGAACTTCATTCCTCTCTTCAGTCCCTGAAACTGACTGCTTGGCTGCTCCAATTCCCAACATAGTCAGGTTCCTTAACCTTTCAAATGAAACACAGCAGATTCTAATACCTTCTCATAAATCCTCTACTAGGAAGGTATAACTTAGCAAATGGAAAAGGTTTTTCTATACGGGCCTGTCAAAATAACATTGATCCCTACCAAGCCCCTATTGCCTCCATATTAGAGTTCCTGACTATGATTTTCAACAAAGGAGCTGCAGCAGCAACAGTTCGGGTTCATCTTGTTGCTATCTCTAATTTTCTGCTTGGATTTGAAGGATTGAACATAATGTCATACAAACAATCCAAAGCCTTTCTCAGAGGGACTTTTCATCTCAGACCACCTGTGAAATCCGCTTATACCCCATGGAATCTAAATGTTATGCTTTCACGCATTATTTTCCGTCCTTTCGAACCAGCTTCCTCATGCGATTTGAAATATTTGTCATGGAAGACCATCTTTTTAGTAGCCATCACTTCTGCCCGCAGAGTGTCAGAGCTTCAAGCCTTGTCCATAAAGCCTCCTTATCTGATTTTCCATGCTGACAGTCTCACTGTGAACTAATCCCTCATTTTTCCCCAAAGTTTGTACTGAAACTAACCTTAACCAAATTATAGATTTGCCGGTGTTCTTCCCCAAACACACCAACAACTTAGAGTATATGCTGCACAAGCTTGATGTTCATAGACAGTTCAGATTTTACTTGGATAGAACAGAAGTGTTCAGGCAATCAGAACAGCTTTTCATTTCCTTTTCAGATTCCAGAAAAGGTATGCCAGTGGCAAAAACAACTCTAAGTGGTTATCCGATTGTATCACATTTGTTTATTCAGCTGCTAATATGCCCTTACATCACAAAATTAAGGCTCATGCTACAGAGCAGTGTCTACATCCTGTGCCTTATCTGCTAGACGTCCTATAGACAGCATCTGTGCAGCAGCCACTTGGTCAAGACCTCATACCTTTATCACTCATTACAAAGTGGACAGGGCTTCTTTTGGGTCTACTGTCCTGAAAAGCATACTCCTGTAAGCCACCCGAGAAAGATGGTGCTTGGGGGGCTACCCATCTTTAAGAGTGAACGTCGAGATAGAACAATTTCACATAAAGAAGTTATGTACTTACCATAACGTTCCATGTGAGTTGTTCATCTCACCTTCATTCTTACTTCCCGCCCTCCTACCCCCTCCAGGGTTTTTCGAGGACCAAGATGCTAGATTCTTCCTGGTTGCATAACCCTTCTATGGCTTTCTCTTAAAGAGTGATGGTATTATTATACGCAGGAAACAAGAGCTGTGTGGTATCTCTAGGTGCATCATGGGATAGGGACTTGGCCTCAAGCTGTCTGAAGACCTCGAGCTTTGTAGTAGGCCAACTCAGAGCCGAAGATCGGCTCCGAACCCATCTTTAAGAATGAAGGCGAGATGAACAACTCACATGGAACATTATGGTAAGTACATAACTTCTTTTTTCATTAATACCAGGTAGTTGGGTGGCATTTAACCTAAGCTGCCACCTTAACTCACAGATGTCTAGATGCACATCAAGCACCCTCCCCTGAGCATCCTTAACCAACTGCTGCAAAACTGAAAATCTAAGAATGTGGTCCTTATTTTCAAGTACGTGCCTACTCAAAGCATTGGTCATTTTACAATTTCTTATATCCAAAAGATATTCATTAAATCTCTCCTTAAACCATCTACAGGTTTTTCCCACATAAAAGGAGGGACGTGACTGGCACTTAGCCAGGTAGAACACATTTTTGCTGCAACAGTTGAAATGCCCTGTTATGTGAATGTTCACACCATTTAACTTAAAATATTCTGAGGTCTCTGTTATATTCCTACAGCAGTTCCCCATACCACATCTAAAATTCCCCCATCTACTAGCAGAAACAGTCGAATCCTCATGTCCCTTGGACTCGAGCAGATTTTTAAAAGATCTATCCTTTCTGTAAACAATCACAGGGGCAGACCCCACTCTTTGTGCATTGTGATGATCATATAATAGAATTTCCAAATTACGCCAAAGGATTCCAGCAACTGCCTCAGCGTCCAAATTGAAAGTTGTAATGAAACTAAGCTTCCTATTTGATCTGATTTAGCTTTCTGCAAAACATCCAATCTCAAATTGTCTCCATCTGACCTGCCCAGAATAGGCTTGTAATGCCATCTGCCCACTTTTTTACTACTTCCTTAGCCACCTTACTGACCAATCTACTAGGGTATCCCCTCTTTATAAACATTTGGGAAATAAAATCCACCTCTACCTTGAAAGTGTCGTCCTCACTCACCATTCTGGCAGCCCTCTTGAACTGCCCCTTAACAATGGACTTTTTTTGTGAATAGGGATGCTAACTATCAAAATCCAGGTATGAATTTGAAAAGGTTGGGTTACGATGAATTCCTGAAACTAATCTACCTTTTGCTTTATCTATCTTCAGACTCGCATCCAAATAAGTAATGTGTTCCATACTATAATCAAAGGTAAACTTTACATCAGTGGTACAATAGAATTTTTAATCAAAAAAGATTTTTAATAACTCTTCATTGCCATCCCATACAAGAGATATGTCGTCCAAAAATTGAGTGCAACAAGAAATATACCCATAAAACTCACTGTTAAAGACATATTCTTGTTCCCAATGAGACATGACATAATTTGCAAATATAGGGGCACATGCTGCCCCCATAGCTACACCAGTGGTCTGCTTGAAATACTGACTCAAAATAAATATAGTTGTTCTTTAAGACAAGCTCCATTAAAACGAACAGCATATAATAGTGTCCTGATCATACATACCTGTTTTTAGTAACTGAATCTCAAGCCATCTCAGGCCAGTCTCATGTGTTACGACTGAAAATAAATTACAGACATCAATGGTAACCAAAAAAATGTTATTACAAAGTTGGACCCTATTTAGTTTTTCCAGAAAATGCCAGGAATCCTTACAAATATACTCAAAGCACCCCAAACCTTTTTGCAAATGTGAATCTTAAAACCTACTCATAAAGCAGGTCTCTGCCCGCTTACCATCAACTATGGGCCTAAACTTTGGATTGTTCAGCCCTTTGTGAATTTTAGGGATGCCAAATATATTACACACCCTAGGATGTTCATTCCTTATAAATCTGTATTGGTCCTTATTCAATTGACCTTCCAAAACCATGTCCTCTAGCCTCAAATCAATGGTCTTGATTCATAATATTAACCTCATTGAGGGAACTTTCCTCATAAACCTTCTACATTAGTACGGTGCTCATGGCATTGGAATAATCACTAGCATCCATTTTCACTAAGCCACTGCCCTTATCGGGCTTCATGACACGAATATTCTGATCTTTCATAATTTTCATGAGCAATCGGTGCTCATCCTTAGTTAAATTGTATTCAGGAATCTTTTTTTATATTCCTTAACTGCTTCCTAATGTCATTCTCACAAACTTTCTCATAAATACCAATACAATTATTACTTGATGGGTTAAATGTACTTGGCTTTCTCAATAATCGCCCATCATAATTTTGAACACCACCAAACCACATTTTGCAATTAAGCTTTCGCACAAATAATTTAAGATCAATGAGCATTTGTGCCACATTGCCCCTCCTGCTTGGAACAAAAATTAAACCTTTTGAGAGCAAATTAGCATGGTCTAGAGTTAAAGACCTGCTGGAATAATTATATATTTTAAAATCACCACTCATATTGGTTATAACATGTAGTACCAAGTGTTTTTCATTCAACAGGGCTATCAAAACATCCAGCTCATCTTGCTCATTACTAAACTCTATAACAGATGCATCATATTGCTGTTCAAAGTTATAAAAATCCTCACTCAAGCCCACAGAATCTGCATTACTACGTAAAAATCCTGATTCAACATTTTCCTCCCCAATGACAATATCAGGAAACACACATTGCTGTTCACTTTCACAAAACCCCTCCGTTATAATTTCTGTTGCTGCACATTGCTGTTCTAAGTTACAAAAATCCACACTCAAGCCTTCAGATTCTATATTTCTACATAAAAATCTAGTTTCAATGTTTTTCTCCCCAGTGACCATATTAGGAAATGCACATTGCTGTTCACTTTCATAAAACCCTTCATTTCCAATTTCTGTTACTGTACCAGTCATTGAAAGTCTTGTTTGCACATAGCTACCAGCCCTCCTGGCTGACGCTATTAGATTTAAAAGTACTTACAACTGGAAATTCATAAATCACCAACTTCTTCAATTCCGCCAGCAATAATTCCGACCCCTCAGTGTCTTCGGTCTTGCCTCTTGCCTGCTCTAGTCCGTCTGTCCGTCCCCCGAAAAATGGGACTGCTGCTGCTGCTCTCTTTCTCTCAGTCGGTCGGAGCGCCATAAATCACCGCCATTCTGTGACTGCTGCCTCATTTCCTGGTCTTGATATGCATTAGGCGATGATGTCACTTTCTCCTCTCTTCCAACCCCCTGATTGGGCCTGACATTGCTGCTACCATGGTTACCAGGCGAATACGAATACACCCACCCTTTTTGGTATTCATTTATGTCCCTTTTTATTTTGTTACATTTTCGAACAAATATTTCCAAGCTGAAATTGTCCACCTTGTTAAAAATGTTGCAGTAATTGGTTTGAAACCACTCAAACAACAAGTCCTTTTTGATGAACTCATTATTGTCTTCCAAAAGTTTAGTTAAACCATCCAGTGCTTGCAGATTATATTTTAGCATTATTTTCATTAAGTCCATCCCTACCTTGTCAAAAAACTCTTGCAATTCTTTCAACATATCTTGCTTTTATTTCTCATTACAAATTGGATATCATCTCCAGAAACAGAGTAGCATTTGGTTCTGCTGTTGTCCGGAACATCCTTCCATGAGAGCCACTCAAGGTTACTGTAGCTGGGAATGAATGAAAATGACAACATCAGATATAAAAGTTATGTACTCACCATAACTATGGATCTGTGTTATCCATTTTCATTCTTCAACTCCCCTCATACCTCCTCCCCATCTGTGTCACTGGGAGAGACCTAATGGAATCGTTGTTAGGAACTATGGTTCCTGTTTGAACTCCTGATCTTCTGTCACTTTTATTCTGTTATAGCTGTGTTGAGGTACCTTGTTATAATATTGTATAATAGCAGCAAACTCTATTTGAGGTGATTCAGTGGTCAGGGGCATCATGGGTAAGGGAGGAGCTCGAGAGTCAGATCCTACAGTCTAAAGAAAGTGCTTGAGTCAGATCCAAAGATCGGATCTGAACCCATTTGTTGAGAAAGAATGAAAATGGGTAATGCAGATGCATAGTTATGGTGAGTATATAACTCTTATTTTTACCCTGTGCCTTTGCAATGTGAGGTGCTCCATGAACAAACTACTTCAAATGCAGCACTGACAAGCCAAAGGGTTGCTGTCTGATATGGAAGCAGTAAAATGCAAATAAAATATAATAGTAATAAATAGTTTGTTTCCCTGGATTTGTCAGAAAGATTCAGTTACCCTTCACATTGGTTGAACGTATGTAAAACAGATCTCCTACTTTTCTATAAGCAATATACTTGAAAACAGAAGAGTAATTGCTTTGCTTACATTACTATTTTATATCTAAAATAGCATTGATTCAGCCTAAGGCACATTGAATGCATATATATATATATTTATTAGATATCTACTTTCTTTGCGTCCTTGTTAGTGTATTTATTTTGTTTGTTTATTGGGTTAGTATCCCGATCACAATAGACCATTTGCAGGCATGGCACACCTAACTAGTAATTCACTTATAAAGTGATTGGGGGAGATATAATGATCAGTATTTGGTTCAGTGCGAAGGGAGAGGATAATTATACATGCTTCCTGTATTTAATGCAAATAAGAGCTACTGGGTTAAATCCGTAGTGTTGGAAAGGAATTGAAGATATGAGCTAATCTTCAGTCTAATAAAGTGAAGGCAAAATGCTTTTTCAAAATAAATGTTAAATGTTCAGCATCAGATAATATGAATTTTGTTAAACATAGGTAAAAGCAACCATGATAGAAAACCTGTAAGATATTACATTAAAGTACCTTACAGTAAAATAAGTACAGGATAATTATTTAATATATCCTATGTATTGTTTACTATTAAAACGTCACAAATAATTTATAAAGTCATTTTTGTGGACTTTTATTGAATGTATGATTTGGGTAAGAAGTGTATTGATGTGTGGTTGCTCAGTATTTGGTTTTATGTTTTGACTTTATGTCTCAAAGGAAGAGGGTTGTGCTACTAAAACCACTTCTGAAGCAGCTGTAAATAAATTGTAAAACAAGCTTAAGTGAAGTAATTAATAAAATAAAAGGACTTGAAAATAATAAGGCACCAGGAATAGACTCAATAATAGCAGAGCTCTATAAAGTACTTCCAGAACAAACTGTACAGTTTCTTCAAAGTTTTAGTTGACATTCAGGTAAATTAATATGCCTGGGTTAGGTCCCCAAGGGCCATAATCTTAAGGCACTTTCAGTATTTATGTAGTGAATAACGTGTATCAAACAAGCTCACAGAAACATGCCCTTCCAGGTATTGTGTTTGGCACATTTCACTAGAATTCTGGCTGCAAAGAAGCACTTTAGCTGTAGTTTATCTGAATATATTCCTATTACTAAATGCTGAAGTTGTGAGTGCTTTTTTATGTTTAAGGCCACATGTAGAATCCCCCCCCCCTCACAGCATTTATCTGACCATTATATGCATACAAAAAAAATCCAGCACGCATTTTATTCATGTATAGTACTGTTAATTCAAGTTTCAAGACATTTTTATTCTTTCTTATTGACTTCAATAAAATGCAGAGTGATTGGGGGAGGACTTGGGCTTCAGCAGCATTTTTGAAAGTGTGATGGAATAGCTCATTGAAATCTGTGCATCGTGTTAGTTTGAAGAGACAGGTGAGTATAAAAAGTGTTTTAAAACTCTGATTTGAGGGTCTTTTGCTTATATGTTTTTATTTTTCTATGTGAAGCTTTTTATTTTCTTTACATTATTTGTTTACAATTTTTTTAGTTTCTTTGCAGCATGTTGCATTCACGGATGTGATTTGGTTTCTCTTTGTAATATAGAATCTTTTCTTTGTATTTAATGGATTCTGGTACTGGTTGTATTTATTTTGGAAAAAATCAGGATGTCGGTAATTAAAGATGAAAGTGCTCGTCTGTCATAAACGTCTTTTCTTTGGTTCTTGCAGTTCTTTATCAGAACATGTCTTTTTTTTTTTTTTTTTTGTCGTTTTGTTTTTTTGAGTCTGCTACAACTGTAGCGCATTCAAGGCATGGTTGCTTTGCCCTTGTGACCAAACCACACCAACCATGGGTAAATCTAGCATTACCCACACCCAGCCATTGGTTATTGCTGCAATATGTCCCAACAATCTTCCTCTTCATTTTGCGAATGGCTGCTGACTGCTGGTGCACAAATGATTTGGCTTATTGTAAATCCCCCAAAAAACTAGGTTTCTTCATACGTACATGTCCTTCTTTGATTAAAAAGAAAGTTAGGGGATGTGGCAACACAGTGTGTCAGTCTTAGGACAAATTCTGTCTGCTTAGTACAGCTTCATTCCCAGCAAAGCTCACTCACTAAAAAGTGTTCCATTCATCTGTAATAAACACCATCTTTTTCCCTCTTCCCCCAAGGCCTCAAACGTCCACCCACTGAGCTGACATCATTGCAGTTATGCTGCTCCTTGCTTAGGTGACCCCATGACAAGTCACATGATCCACAGTCAGATAGTTATTGTAAAATAATTAAAATGAAAACCCATTATCAAACTGGTAGGAATTTGTATATCTGTATCTGAGTAAAATCAATCTCTTAATAACACTAGAGCTTCACGACATAGTGCTTTCCACACAGACCTCTTTCGAAACTCTCTGGTGCTCATGGTCACCTAGCTGGATAATAGAGTGGAAGACCCAATTACTCCTCCAACACTTCTTCCCCTGCACTTTGAATATTGGCCAGTGACTCACATATACTGTGAAATGTTTCACCTCCTTCTGTTTGTCTGCCATCTTTTTTATTAAATAATGGGAAAGGCTTAGTCAGCCATCTCTCCTTCAGCTGTCATTGTTCACTCTCTGCAGCAGATAACTAGGAGTTCCCTTGAAATGCTATTTTGGGTACAAGTCGTGTTGTCTTTCCATGGTTTCTGCAGGTCAAGATACATCACCCAAGTTGGAAAAAAATATTCTAAGGTTAGCCTAGTACAGCAGTTTGTACCTCACCTACACTTTCTTGCAACACTTGATATGGGAGCAGACCTATTGCTCCTAGCCCTTGCCCCTACAGAATAATTATAGTAAAAAAAAACTCTGTCCTTGCCATGTCATAGGGCTTTCCTCTTCTTCTACAACAAATTCAGGAGTTGCTTTTTTAGGTAATAGTTCTGGACTGTTATTACAATTAATCTTATGAATCTATGCCTAAGTCTAGAGGGTAGAAACACACTGTGCACCATGTCTAACAATATTCTCTCCTTCGCTAACTGTGTCCATTTGCTTAACTTCTCAGTCTTCCTGTCTTTTCCCTCTATTTCCTGCAGAATGCTAGCAAATCAGAGGTCCTCTCTTCTCTCCTAATCTTCCATTATCTTTTCTTTTAGTCTGATAGCTTCCAACTCTGTATGCTCAGACTGCATCTCATTCAACATTTGTAGTGTATCTGAATGCAGCAAGTGAGCAATCTCCACGTCCTATAGTCTGTCATTACTTTTAATGTAATCAAATACTACACAGCTCATTTTTACAGTATGTCCACTTTAGCTGGCATCTTCTCTTTTAGCCATTCCCTTGAACTTGCTTATGGGCCCACTGTGTTGACTTCTGAGCTGCTGGTTTCTGAAACTGCTGTGGAGGTTTGCTTAAATGTCAGTTTTTTTTCCTTCATTCTTAACATTCATCTGTTTAGTCACTAACAGCTTAAACTGTACTATGTTTCCCACCACAAGGATAACTATGTTAGTTTTAACGTTTATTTTTGGAGAGAAGAGAGAGCATGAGCACAAGTCTCCAATCTCCTTGCCATACTGTTCTTTCAGGGCTTTGTCGGCTGTGAGAGTTGTCTGTTCTTATTTGGATAGCAATAAAAGACAGGTCAACTAGCCTGTCAAGAAGAAAGATCTAATGCCAAAGATTTTTGGCAGTAAGCCAGATTTTAAAGGCCTATAATGAATACAGATATGAATTTAGATGACTGCTGTTATAGTGAGTACCTGATATGACTGTATCTATGTTAGAATGTTGTATGATCATAACATCAGTCCCAAAACACTAAAATGGCGCAATATCAAAGTGCCACAACATTGAAAAGTAAAATATTGTATTTGTGCAATATTGTGCTACAGTTGGGATTGGGGTTTTGCCCATTCTTAGTTGTAGTGTGATCTCAGAGTTGGTATATACAAGTAGCTTGGAGGGGACACGGGGGAGTTTGCCCTCCTGCAAAAACTGTATTTTTTATGTAAAAGGTTTTGCTGGTGTGGCACTTTGGTATTGTGCCATTTCAATGTTTTAAGATCAATGTTATAAACGTTGATGTTATGGCGATTCAATGTTTTAACATTGATACCACACAACTATACTATAAAAGTACAGATATCACCAGGAAAAAAATGGAGAAAATGAAAGATGCGACTAGTATAATAGAAATGTGTACCAGTGTAGTAGCTATGATTAATAGCTTCTGCAACCCAAAAGAATACTTATCCCCTGAATTATGCCAAAAGAACCCCTGCATTTGTGTATAATAGAGGTCGGACATCTAGACCCTTCCCTTTGGCATAGAGGAATGAAGCCACAGCTGTGTCCCAGTGACATGTTTTTGATTAACAGCACAGGAGCTTGAAAGACTGGTCAAGGGAGGATGAGCTTGAGATTGTGAGCCTGTTGCCGACTTGAAATGACAAGGTTGACTTTCACCATCTACATGGAGCTCTCCTCTCCTCTAAAGAGACAGGTAAAGGGGAAGCATGTTTGGGAGCATGCATGCATGCACCCCCCCCCCCTCTGACAGGGTAGTAGTTGTGAGTCCACAAGTTAACTATCAGAGAAATGGATAGGCTGTTTCTCGGCACCTGAAGTTGGCTTGTTGCCTACCACCCAGCTGCCACCAAAAAGCGAATGGATCAGCTGATTAAGTTCAGTGGGTAACAGTGAATGGACCAAAGGGCTTTTACTTCAACTAACACAGGGATGTCTGAGATTTACCTCTGAAGGAACAAATGAACCAGTTGGATGCAGGTAGAGGAGCTATCATGCTTGCTCCATGGAGGTGATGGGTTTTGAAGGTTGGGGGACATAAAGTTCATACTTCCTTTCACTGGTACTAGCATTTGGTAGATAAGGATTAAAATCCCACTGGTAGGCAAAAACTGTGCATTATTATGTCCCCAATTTAGAAATGCACAAAACATGGTTTTACATCATATTGATCACTGCTGCAGTAGCCTAAGGTATAAGTGTTATATCCTGCTGATATAACAGATGGTGGCCAGTTTCCAAAGCTTCAGGGCACATTCCATGCACCCAAATCATTAGGCAGCTTGAGCTGAGCTGTCTAAAAATGTACATTTGGGGGCTAAGCCTTTAAAGTGCCTTCTTGCTACTGACGAAAACACTCCAATATGGGATTTTAAGGTCGACTGTTGACTTGTGTTGTTTCATTGCTGAGAAGATAAGTTCTGTTTGGGGGGAACTTTTCACATTTAAAATTTATTGTTTAAGTGTACTTTCCTGGTTAGGAAAGATTTTATTTCAACCATTCTCTACAAAAAGTGTGTTTAGTTTATATTTTGAGGCTGGCAAAATGTAGTAAAGTGCCTTTTAAAGTGTTTTTACTTGGGGGGGGGGGAGTGACTTTTGGGGACTTTGAAATTAAACCAACTTGTGCTGCTTGGTTTCCCCTGGGAAAGAGATGCCATTTTCGGCTTGATCATGGAAAAACTATGAGTACCACTGTTGGAACTTCTTCTAGCAACAAAACGAACAAGTTAAGCAAACAGCCTTTGCCACCACAAAAGGCTGTAGTCAAAGCTGGTTCCTCAGACCACTCATGCTTTACCCCGGATCCCTCTGGTGTAACACCTGTAGCCACTATGGACTGGGGGTTAGACACATCCTCCACATCTGTTATGGTCTCCTCAGTGAGCAAATGAGAGACTCTCTTTTCAGTCCTGAGAGAAGGGGTAGGGGAGTCTTCCATGTTCAGTCAAAATGTTGTACCCATCCCTGGGTAAGCTACTTCTGCCATTAACAATCTTGTTAGCCCCAATTTTCCTATCAAAACGAAACAGAAAACTAAACATGCACCTGCTTCTGATCAAATTTCCCTGAAAAGGAGTTGTTTATTAGGTCTGGCACCTGAGTCTAATTCAGGGATTTGATCCTTCTTATTAGGTGGTTCCTGCTAAAAGAAAAAGGAATTCCTCTTTTCCTAAAGAGATTCAAGACTCTGAACCTGAACAGGAAGATGAAGAGATAGGTGCATGGCGTTCTTAGATTGCTGCTTCAGATTCAGAGAGAGCATGGCATCCGATTCTCCTTGTTGGTGGGGGGGCTATTTCTAGAATATGCCAGTGTTTCAGAAGGAGAACACAGAGTTTTCTCATTCATTCAGAACATAGTACGAGCTTTTACAAATGGAGTTTCTAGAACCTTCTCCTATCTCTCCTGTGCTGTTAGCATTGGAGATTGTGTTTGTCAACTGCCTGCAGTTTCCCTGGTAGTTAGCCTGCTGCCTCAAAAAAAGGTGTTAGTTTGTATAAGGTTCTTCAGTATTTCAAGTTTTTATACAGACCCAGCAACTGTAGCTTTAGTTAATCCTACTGCTGCTAAACATTTAATTAATTCCAGTCTTTATGACAAGAATGGTAAAATAGTCAATAAACATGGTGAAAAAAATGTATGCTTCTGCAACCACGATTTTCAGAATTTTGAATTGTCAGGCTAATATGTTATCTGACCAGTTGTAGAAGTATGAAGAATGCTTTGTCTGCAGTTTCTTCTTATAAGGAAAACTCTGCTTTGAATAGTTTTTTTTTTTCCATTTTCGCAGGTCATAATTCGTTATTTAACATGTGTATGACTCTGCTGATACTTTCAGGGCTCTGACCCCTGGTACTGTTCTGAAGAGGTTTTTCCTGGCTGTGTTCTCAGAATCTCACAGAAGATGTAAACAATGAGACACTAATTTTTCCTGTGGATAGAGGGTTAGGTTTTGCACCCTATGTTGCAGAGATTATCAAAAAATGGGATGATAGGGGTCAGCTGATTCAGGGCATTTCTCAGATTATTCTGAGCTTCTTTTCTAAATTTTCCGATTCTGTAACACCTTGTCCAGTTTTGGCAAGAAACAAAATAAACAGACTCTGCAAAATACTGGTAAAAAGAAGCAATTGCAAGGGGTTCCAAAATAATGCAGGATCCCCCACAAAATAAAGGACATTTAAATAAGTCAGAATTACTTTTAAGGGATCATGTCCCCTCCCACCCTGGCAGTACCTTATCCCTTCCAGACAGTATGAATTTCTATTTATCTCCTTAACAACACTTAGTTTCAGACAAATGAGTTCTGAAGATTATTCATCAAGATTATTAATGGAAATGTGAGAAAATTCCTCCCTTTCAGGGATAATTCCTCATCCTGTAGTCCAGACCCCTTTCCTTCAATGTATGTTGTCTCAGGGAGTAATAGAGCCAGTTCTTCCTTCCCAGTTTGGGAAAGGTTTATATTCAAGGATGTTTTTGGTGCCAAAGACAGAGAATCCCTGGAGACCACTTCTGGATCTTTCTTTCCTAAACCTATATTTAGACAATTTGCTTATCAAAGTACCAGGAGTCTCTCTTTTAGGTGAGAGATCTCTTAAACAAGCTGGGATTCCAAGAGAACATTTAAAAGTCTTTTTTTTTTTTTTATTCCCTCACATATAATTGTGTTCTTCAGATGTCTGCTAGACACATAATTTCATAGAGCTTTTCTTCCACAGGAAAAAAAAACTATATCTATATCTATTTCTCAGTGTTTTCTACTCAGACTTTGGTCTCTACAAGGAAATATCTCAGGATTTTGGGTCTCATGGCATCTATGATTCTCATGATACCCCTGAGAAGACTCCATGTGAGAAAGATAAAAGGGTATCTGAAGTCGCTTTGCTCCCAGGACCAACACCTATTATCTTTTCTAATTCCAGTTCTGGAATTTTTCAGAAGAGAGATCACTTGATGGAGACAGCAAATATTCCTAAATCCAGAGCTCCTCTTCTCCCACCCTGCTTCAAAGCAGCTGGACACCACAGATGCTTTGTTCTTTGCTTGGGGTGCAATGTCAGGAGGGATGAATGTGCAGGGGGTGTGGGACACCAGGGACAGATGTAAACACATAAATACCAAGGAGATGCATGCCCTGATCAAAGGCACTCACCTTTCTAAGTCACATTTGGTCTCCTACACCTCTTCAAGTTGATATTACTGTCAAGTGGTGCATCAGCAAGCAACAAGCAAGGGAAAACTAGATCTTACAAGCCATGTTAACTTGAGATATAACTTTACAGCACAACCTCACTCTACATGCATCCTGTTGTCAGAGCAAAGTTGTGTGGCAGACAAGCTGAGCAGGACCAAGGCAAACCCTCAGGAATGGAAAGTAGATCAGAGGGTCTGAAGAGATTTGATTCATCTGTGGGGTGTTCCTCAAGTAGAGCTCTGCTTCCTCCCTGAATAATTGGCTGATAAAATTCTGCTCCAGTACTCCATGCAAGAAGGCCTGGAAGATGCATGCCTTTTCCTTTTCTTGTACATGAAAGTTTCTGTATGCTTTTCCACAATTTCCACTTATACACAGGGCACTTCTGAAGCTTCAGAGGGAATCTCCCAAGATTACGGTGGTATTTCCCTTCCAGCCTAGGCAAAAGTGGTTTGCCCTTTTTTTTTTTTTTTGAAATGGCTAGGGGCAATTATCACAAACTCCCTCACAGAATGGTTCTACTAGCACAAGAACAGGGATGTTTAATATAGCCTAACCCCAGTCAACTTCAGCTGACAGCCTGAGTGGTTGGGTCTTAATTCCCTTTAGGCACTTATTTACTGAGGACATGCAGCAGGTACTAATGAAGGCAAGAAAACCTGCTACTAGAAAATGATATGTTAGAAATGAACTTGCTACTAGAAAATCACGTGGGGTAATTGGATAAGCATAAAATGGTCCAGAAGGGCATTTAGCCTAGTACTAACATATGAACCTATATATTAGCAAATGCAGAAAGTTTTCTAGTTGGTGCCAAGAACATAACCAGCACCAATTCAGGGCTAATGTGTCTATGGTTTTACAGTATTTGTGTGAGTTACTGTCCTATGGCCTTACTTACTCCTGTATTAAGCTTAATTTCTTGGCCATTTCAGCATATCTGTTCATTGATCCCCCCCCATGCATTCTGTGCAAATGTTTTTGAAAGGAGTGTTACATAAGAGACCTCCAAGTAAAATGGTGGTTCCTCCTTGGGTTATTAATTTTTATATTAGAGAAGCAAACCCTTGCTGCATGTGAACTAGCTCATCAGGCTTAGTTGAGGTTCTTTACATGGAAAACTGTTTTACTGATTGCTCTGACCTCTGCAAAAGAGTGTCAGAGCTCTAAGCTTTTGTAGTGAGTCAACCTTATTTCATTTTCCACTGAGACAGGGTTACATTGAAATCTAGTTATCTTTTATCCCTAGAGTGATGCCAGATTTTACTTTAAACCAAACTATCCATCTCCCCCATTTTCATTGCTGAACCCAAAAATGAGATGAAGGATGCAAGATGCTTTAGATGTCCACAGACAAGTCAAGTACTATATTGACAGCAGAAAATCGTTGAGATCTTCTGATCAGTTGTTCATTCCTTGTGAAGGTAAGAAGGGACAACCTGTGTCAAAAACAAACTACTTCCAAATGATTGTCTCAGGCTGTTACCTTTTATTTTTTATTTTTTTACTCTCAAGAAAACAAAACTAATCCAGGCAGGGGCAAGGCTCACTGTTCCAGGGCCTTGGCTTCATCTGTGGCTTTTTGGAAAGGGTTGGAGTCTAGAAGTATTCTAGAAACATCAACTTGGTCCTCTGTGCACATGTTAACAAAGCACTACAAGCTTGATTCCCTCTATAGGTCTAGATCAGGCTTTGCTAGGACCATTCTCCAGGGGCTCCTGGACCCTTCCCTTTCCACCTTCCAAATGTTGGAAGTTAGGGTAATCTACCCATATAGCTTGGGCTACTCCTTTAGTGATTAATGTGATAAACATAGTACAGTTGTGTAAGTAAACTTACCATAACCATAGATGTTTGAATGACCACTGCTACAATAGGCTCTCCTTCCTCTATCCCCCTTAGTTTTTCTGAGTATGTTGTTTTGCCAGGTTAAAGACGTGTGTGTGTGTGTGTGTGTGTCTGTGTATATGTATATACACAGTGGATCTAAACAGTTTACACACCCCTGTTAAAATGGCAGGTTTTTGTGATATAACAAAATGACACCACAATAAATCATTTCAAAACTTTTCCCACCTTTAATGTGACCTACTTGTACAATTCAATTGAAAAACAAGCAAATCTGTTAGGTGAAAAAAATAAAAACATACAATATGCTGGTTGCATAAGTTTGCACACCTTTAAATTAATACTTTGTTGTACATGCACACCCTTAAACTAATACTTTGTTGAAGCACCTTTTGATTTAATTACAGCATTCAGTCTTCTTCGGTAGGACTCATCATCTTGGTACATCTTGACTTGGCAATATTTGCCCACTCTTCCTTGCAAAAGCGCTCCAAATTTGTCATTGCGAGGGCATCTCTTGTGCACAGCCCTCTTCAGGTCACCCCACAGATTTTCTATTGGATTTAGGTCTGGGCTTTGGGTGGGCCATTCCAAAACATTAATTTTCTTCTGGTGAAGCCATTCTTTTGTTGATTTAGATGCATGTTTTTGGGGTCAGTTTCGTGTTGAAAGGTGAAATTCCTCTTCATCTTCAGCTTTCTAGCAGACACCTGAAGGTTTTGGGCCAGAAGTGACTGGTATTTGGAACTGTTCATAATTCCCTCCACCTTGACTAAAGCCCCAGTTCCAGCTGAAGAAAAGCAACCCCAAAGCATGAAACTGCCAGCACCATGCTTCACCATGGGGATGGTGTTCTTTTGGTGATGCAAAGTGTTGTTTTTGAGCCAAATGTATTTTTTGGAATTGTGGACAAAAATGTATTATTTCTTTATTTTATATTTGTTAACCAGGAAAGTCCATCTGGACATATGTCCTTTTTCAATGGAAGCCCAGGGAGAAAAGCTCCGCAAAATCATACAATACAGCATAGACAGTGCAGTGTATAGTTACAACATATTAGAGAAACATTAAGTCGATACAGTTCTAATGTATAACAGTATTAGTTTTAAGTTATAAGTAGTTATGCAGGAGATTGAGTAGAACATTTTTGTAAGACTATATAGAACAGAGATGATCATATGAGTGAAATACTTTCTGAGGGGTTGTACTTGGTTCATTTATGGACTTTTTAAGTAAGGGGTATAGATAAGATGAGACAAAGTAATAGATAGAATGTAGTTTGGACATAAGTGTTAACGCTTAAGGAAATGTTCTAGAGTAGAAGTGAGGGATGGGTAGTAAAGAGTCTAGCCTGGGCTATGGCAGGTGCATAGCCAGAACTTTGTAAGGTGGGTCTTTAGGAGTTTTTTAAACTGTTTAGGTGAGGAGGCATTCATAAGTGGGATGTGTAGAGAGTTCCAGAGTTTGGAGATGTAGGAGAATAGAGCTTCACCTGCTGCGTTTTTTACTTTGGTGACTTGGAGGAGTAGATTGCTGTTTGTGTGAAGGGATCTGTGCTAAGTATGGTTGGATTATGTTTTTAAGGGCTGGGTTTTTTTCTGGATGGTGGAGGATTTTGTGGGCTAGGGTTAGTTGATTAAATTGAAGTAAGTAAGCCAATCTAGTTGCTTTAGAGATTGACAGTGGTGGGATTTATAGTGGGCATTTGTGGCAAATTTGGGGATTTTGTTATAGCAGGTTTCAGACTTGGTGAGGTCTGTTTTATGGAGGCTTGTTAGGATAGGAGATGGTATAAAAGTGTCGATAGCAGGTGTGTTCTAGCAGTTGTACTTTTTGTATTTATAGTTAGAAATTGTTTATTCCTGCAAAGGAGACCAAGTTTTATGTGTTTTTTTTTTAATGGATTGGTCTATGTGGAGATCAAATTTCAGATTATTATCGATAACACCTGGAAGTTTGGTATGAGGGGGTAGGAGTAATTGAGGTTTTGTTCTTAGAGAAGTTGTGAAAGTTTGCTGAGGGAGGAGGGTTTCTGGTAGGGTAGAAAAGCATACGTTTAGTTTTATTGGGATTTAATAAAAGTTGGGAGTTTGCTATCCATGTTTCAACAGATAGGAAGGTGTCTTGGGTGATAGTTTGTAGGTCGTTAAGGGAAGAGGCAGATCAGAGTGGAGTCAGCATATTGAATGATCTTGGCTTGAGGGGCCACAGAGTGGAGGTGATTCTTAAATAGGGAGAAAAGAAGGGGACCAAATATGGAGCCTTGGGGTACCCCTAAGGTGACTGGTAGGAGGGGTGAGAGGGATTCTTACCAAAGGACAGTTTGTTGTCGATTTAAGTAGCTTTGGAACCATGCTATAGCTGTGTTGCTGAGGTTGTGGGAGGAGAGAATGTTAGAATTTGGGGTGATTGACCATGTCAAATGCTTTTGACAGGTCCAAGAATATTGCTGAGATGATCTGGGAGTTGTTTCTGAGCTGGTTAATACTGTTTGTGAAGGATCGAAGGGCTGTTGTAGTGCTATGGGCAGGGCGGAAGTCATGTTGAGTGTGTGGTAGGAGGTTGTGAGTTAATAGATCATCCATGAGTTGTGTGAATGACTCTTTCGAGCATTTTAGATAGAGGGGAAAGGATGGCAATGGGGCGATAATTTGTTCACGGGAGCTACCTCCTTTGTGCAAGGGTATGACGTGTGATATTTTCCAGACAGTGGGAATATAAGTCTCAGTGATGGATCTATTTATAAGTAGGGCTATTGGGTGGCAGAGTGCCTCTGATGCTAGTTTTAAATAGTCTGCAGGGTGGCTATCAGCAGCTAACTTTGTAGTTGGTTTTAGTTTATCTAGTAGTTTTTTGATGTGATGGGTGGGGACTGGTTTTATTTTGAAGAGGTTATTGCAATTTTGTGGGGGGGTATTGGGGTTTGCTTCTGTGGGGTAGTTGGTTATTTAGACTGTTTGCTAGAGATTGAATGGATTCTGTAAAGTAGTTGTTGAACTGTGTGGTAATGCCTTCACAGCTGCCAGTTGTATTAGGCATAGGTGTGGTATTTTTACCTGGTTGTAACAGGTTGTTTACAGCTGCCCAGAATTTTTGTGGGTTATTTTGATGTTTGATTTGGATGTTGTGGAAGAAGTTAGTTTTGTCGGTTTTAATTAATTTCTTAGCTTTGTTTCTAAGTTTCAGGAAATGTTTATTGGTGCTGATTTTGTTATTATGGAACTGTAACCAGACATTGTCCCTCTCTTTGAGTACTGCTCTAGTTTCTTTAGTTAACCAGGGTGCATAGTTGGATTTTATTTGAATATTTCTATTTGGTGCATGGGAATTGAGAATTTCGAGGAAGGTGTTATTGAAGGAGACTACTGCCTCATCTAGTGGTAGAAGTTTGAGATGTTCCCAGGAACATTGTTTAAGATCAGAGATAAATTTATCTAGATTAAATTGTTTTTTTTTGCTTCTGATTGTGCGGTAAGTAGTTGGATGAGGTTTTTGGTTTTGATTTCTTAAGAGAAATGTTGAGCAGTGGTCGCTTAGGTTATCAGGGAGGGTACCTGAGTGAGTTGCTAGGTGGGGGGAATTTATTAGTATCCAGTCCAGTATGGATTCGTGTTTAGAGGTTTTATCGGTCCTGGTTGGGGCTGAGATGATTTGGGTATAGC
This sequence comes from Protopterus annectens, assembly GCF_019279795.1. Taxonomy (NCBI): domain Eukaryota; kingdom Metazoa; phylum Chordata; order Ceratodontiformes; family Protopteridae; genus Protopterus; species Protopterus annectens. The sequence goes on along the minus strand of NC_056733.1, from coordinate 352,015,565 downwards.
CGTACAGTTGATGTGCATAGTGGGATTTGGGGAAGAATAGAGAAGCCAGTCTGTGTTAAAGTCCCCCATTAAGATAGTCTCCTGAGAGAGGGATATAGTACACCATTGCAATAGGTTTTCCAGAGTGGGGATGTTATTACCTGGTGGGATGTATCCCCGTAATATAGTAAGGTGTTTTTTTGGGGTTGATGGTTAATCTGGCTATAATTAGCTCGGCATTTGTGATGTCTGGGGGGAGGCATGCAGGAGTTCAACTGTTAGATGGGAATTGTACAGGATGGCTACACTACCTCCTTTTTTGTCTGTTCTGTCCTTTCTTAGGATATTATAACCTGGGGGGGGGGGTGATGTCATTGCTGCTGATGTGTGGTTTTAGCCATGCCTCGGTTAGAGTAACTATATCTGTGGAGTAGTGGGATAGTAGAGCATGCAAATTGTGGTTTTGTTGGCTATACTACGAACATTAATGTTTAGGAAGAGGAGGAGTAATGATTTTTTTCCTAAGGTGAATTTGAGTAAGATTATTTTGGGGGTGGGGGTTGGGTAGTGTTCCATGTGAATTTGTGGGGCCTGGATTGGAGTGGATGTCCCCTGCCGGTATTAATTGTTTGTGTATGTGTTGAAGGAGCTTGATGGTTTTACTAAGGATCTTACAGAATCTAAGAGAGGTGGTGGACTTTGTTAGTTGTGGAAGGAGTTTGCTTGTGTGATAGTTGATATTAGTTATGTAAAAGAAAGCTGGGGTAATAGGCCAGTGGCGAGTGCTTTGGGACAACAGTGGTGTTGCAAAAGAACTGGACGTCGCTCCAAAATTGAGGAAAAGACAAGACGAAAACTGGTCAGGGAGGCTGCCAGGAGACCTACAGCAACATTGAAGGAGCTTCAGGAATTTAAGTACTGGTTGTGTAGTACGTGACAACAATCTCCCATTTTCTCGATGTGTCTGGACTATGAGGTAGGGTTGCAAGATGGAAGTCTTTTCCTACACAGAAAAACATCCAGGCCTGGCTAAAATTTGCAAAACAATTGTTCATTCAACAAAAGTTCAACCTTGGTCTCATCAGACCATAACACTTTTTTTCCCCACATGCTTTTGAGAGACTTAATGTGTTGTTTTGCAAATTTTAGCCAGGCCTGGATGTTTTTCTGTGTAAGAAAAGACTTACATCTTGCAACCCTACCCCAATGTCCAGAAATATGGAGAATATGGGAGATTGTTGTCACATGTACTACACAACCAGTACTTGCCAGAAATTCCTGCAGCTCATTCAATGTTGCTGTAGGTCTCTTGGCAGCCTCCCTGACAAGTTTTCATCTCTTTTCCTCAATTTTGGAGCGACGTCCAGTTCTTTGCAGTGTTACTGTTGTCCCATATTTTCTCCTTTTTGATGACTGCCTTCACTGTGTTCTATGGTATATCCAGTGCTGTGGAAATTTTTTTGTACCTTCTTCTGACTGATGCCTTTCAGCAATGAGATGCCTTTGATGCTTTGTAAGCTCTCTGCGAACCATTGCCAGGAAAATCCTACTAGGACAACGGAACTTTATTTGGGGTTAGAGTCTCTTTAATTGATGGCAGGTGTGTACCCAAGAAGACTGAATGCTGTGATTAAATTTCAAGGTGCTTCAACAAAGTATTAGTTTAAGGGTGTACACACTTATGCAACCAGCTTATTATAGATTTTTTATTTTTTATATTTTCCCCCTAACAGATTTGTTTGTTTTTCAATTGAATTGTACAGGTTATAGGTCACATTAAAGGTGTTATCTATTGTGGTCTCATTTTTTTATATCACAAAAACCTGGCAATTTAATAGGGATGTGTAAACTTTTATATCCAGTGTGTGTGTGTGTGTGTGTGTGTGTGTGTGTGTGTGTGTATATATATATATATATATATATATATATATATATGTATGTATATATATATATGTATGTATATATATATAAAACTTTTAGCTATGTCCTTTCAGGGCTAAACTTACCTCCCTCTCTCTCATTTGGCTTGGGATAGCAATTCTCCCTGGAACCATATCAAGCTTGTCATTTGAGTCTTATGAGAAAGTACTCTGTCAATCTAAATACACTTCTTCGCTTTCGGAGCCAAGTCCAGCCCTTCCCTATAGGATTTCCCAGGTTCCACAACCTGCTACACCTGGTCCCATCGGTACAGCCAGTGCTTGAGACCTTTGAGCCTATTCCCCAAGAGAGACGATATCTGTTTTTGAGTCCTCCCCTGAACAACCCCCAGAGGAGGTTCATAGGAAACATAGATGTAAGAGAAGATTCTTAAGTTCCCCATGGAATTCCTGACCAATTACACTGATTTTGTTGAGGGAGAAGGTTTTCTCAGACCTTCTTCCCACCCCCGAGACCCTCTACCCACCCCCGAGACGTCTTGTTCAGAGGGATTCTCAAACTTCTTGAACAGAAAGGGGCTGGTCCTCCCAAGCAACTTCTCTGGAGGATTACGTTTTTCTTTGGGCTTCCAGTTGTGACCCATCTACTTCTTGGGTGGTCCTCCCATGTGACGAGATGGTAAGCCTGATCTCCTCCTGAGTGTGGAGGAAACCAGACACAGTTGAACCTATCTCCAAGAGAAGCCTGATCAATTTTTAGCTGCACCTAAAGACGGACCCCATTGGAGTAAGGATTCCATGGTAGTGACTAAGAAGGAGCTCGCTGAAGAAAGCTCTTCTCTCTCTCCAACAAACATTTTAACATTTATCACTGTCTTTCCAGTTTTGTAATTATTTTTATGTTTTTTCATTCTACATAGGTTTTCAGGTGTTTATCTATACACATGTTCATTCATATAATGATTTGTTTTTGACACACAAACCTGATGAAATATTTATTTGATGCAAAAATTATCTTTGTTAAACGTTTTATATTTATATTTATTCTGGTAGCTGTCTATTGGTAGATATTTTTGTTAGTCATTTTTTAGTCAGTTTGTTTCTTAAAGTTTTGATTAGTTGGTTAGCCTGTACAAAGTGTTAGATTGTAATTTGTCTTTAGCTTTCTAGATTCAGTTTTAGTTAGCACAGTCCGATTTTACTGTGGTGTTAAGGGAGAAGGGGGACATGGCTAAAGGAATGATTTTAATGCTTTTATTGCTGTTAACAGAACCACCCTCTGTGACTACTCTCTTGCTCCAAACAACCTGATTATGTATAAGGAATGTTTTTGATGCTTTTCATTGTACTCAGCTAGGATCACTTGTTTGTGTGCTTCAATAAAGGATATTCCATTTTTAATTCAACTGTGGACTACCTACTATTTTATTTTTGATTATTTTGTAGCACTTACTTTATAGTTATATTTTACAGTTCGATCTTTATTAAGTAAACTAAGTGCATAACATAATTTAGGAAGAGAAAAATCACACCCTCCACACTGCAAAGTTTCTTCTTGGTTTGTTTTTTTTTCTTTGCTAGATGTTAACAATACTTGATAACCAGGTAGGTTGACTTTTCATCCATGATCCCTGCACAAATGTCCAGAAACTAAAACTGAAAGTGTGATACAGAAGATTCTATAAACATTCATTATGCAATGAAAACAAGACAGTAAAAAATGAAAAAGGAGTATGCAGTATGAGCTGGCAGCAGAAGACAAATACAAATAAAATGCAATAGACATTTACAACAAGATTTTTATAGCAATCAGAAATACAAATAACTTACAGAGCTTGTATGTTTCACTTACAAGCATCATGTAGGATAGCTGTACAGGCACTACTTTTAAAGCTCTACTTTGAACAACTGATAGGTGAGGAAAGGCAGAAAAACAGCAGGATGAACAGGAAAATATACCCATTTATTTTTAAAGCATTTGCAATGTGGGTCATTAACACAATGTTCATTGAGTGTGGATTTGAATTCACCTGTAGCCTCTGTGGTCCTTAAGTCTGGGGGGGGGGGGGGTCCATGGTGATGGTCCCAGTTTGGAAAAGGCTGTTTCATCTGAAACAGCTTTAAAGTATGACCTGTGAAGGGAGATACTGTCCACTTGGAAATATCTAGCAGAGTACATTTGTTCTCAAACAGAGAATAGTTTGTACAGGAGAGAGCAGTGTCCCTTTTTAGTATTTTGAACAACACATTGCACATCAGCAAATTAGCTCTGTCAGTTATAAGGAACCAATTTTCTTCTGCAGAAGAAGACAGTGGTGAACTTGAGAATCTGCAAGAAGAGTAAATCTGTTGATTTTGTTTTCTGTAGTGTGCAGTCATATAGTATTGTAGGAAGAGTCAAAAGTCAAAAATGGTAAGCCATATTCCATTTTAGGGAAGAACACATCTTTAACCAGAGCAATTGTAGCTTGAGGAGTCAGGAGATGGGGAGATTCTTTTGCAGTGTTTGAGTTGAAAAAGGATTTTATTAGTAATGATGTCTGTGTGGGTGGAAAGGGTGAGAGAGAGAGCAGTTGTGGGTGAGACCCAGGTATTTGTATCGTGTAACATATGGTATGATGATGGTTTGATCGTCAGTTATAGTGATAAAAGATAAGTGAGGGAATTTGTAAGGGAATTAGAAGACAATGATATTAGTTTTTGTGATTTATTAAAAGTTTGCTTGAGGTAGCCCAATGTCAGAATTTGGAGAAGGACGGTGGAATTTGGTTTAAGATGGGTGCATCCTTTATGGAGTATGAGCTAGCTAAGTCTGATTTCCAAAATATAACAACACTATAGTTTGTGAAACTGAGTTTGAGCTTGTGGCCATGGGTACGTTTCCTCTGCACCATATGCAGTTGTGGTGACAACTGGAATTTAATGTAGAAAAGCACAAGAAATTAGGAGTTGAATGACTGGAGTTGGTAAGTTGGAAAAGAGTATTGAGGAAAAATGATTACATGTGGTTTAACCTCTTCTTTTTAGTGTTCAGAAATTTTCACCAAACCTAGCATGGTGGTAGTTTATACAGCAAGAAATATGGAATCTAGGGAAGGAAGTTGCTTCTGCCTTTGTATTATAGAACTGGTCATATGCCATTTGGAGTGGAGTTTGTAGTTTTGCCTATGTTTTTCATTAGTTAGATTAGTGCAAGCCATTCAGAAGAGAGTGCCAAAATGGTAAGAGGAAGAGACATTACAGGAAGATAATGGAAGCATGAAATATGGTGAATTTGGAGGAAAAGTGATATGAAGGGATATGGAAGAGGGACCTAAAGACTACTTAAGGGGGGAAACTGTAAAATTGGAATGAAAAGACATTATTTCTCATATGGTGGCAAATACATGAAACACTACGAGATAACTTGTCCAAAAATCTGAAGCTAGGGAAAGATTGTACAGATAAAGGAGAATAATGATAGGTCACAATATTTTCCCTTGTTCTCTAAGTTGTGTACTTTAACATCAAAAGGCTTAAATTATCTAAGTTGTTTTCTAGCAAATTGACCATTGACTTTAAATTTTTAAAAGAACAGTGATTTTACATAAACAGTAATGGATTGCTCAGGTTATCAGTAAAATGCACTGTTATATTTCTCTGCTGTTGCACTGTTTTATAACTGTAACTGTGATAGAATACATGCTGAATGTATCCTTCATGCTTTCTAGTTAGTTAAATAAACTACGTACTCTGAACATTGAACCTAGAATTGCTTTCAGTCACCAAGAGTTGGACCCAGAATTGTTAACGTATGTAGTTCATGCCATTAAAATAAATGACATCATTACCATCTAATAGGTATAGCAGAATTATGACAAGAAGTGTTGTCTGACTGGTCACTCTGTATTAACCCATGGGATTAAAATAATTGGATTGAATGGCATGACAACAGTAATCTGCCATTGATTTAGGAGTGACACTGGAGAGAGAGAATGAACTTCCTGGATTAGTCTTACATTTGTTTTCTCTTGCCTTTCAGCTGAGCGTAAACCACCATTATTTAATATGAATGCAATGAGTGCCTTATATCATATAGCTCAGAATGATTCCCCTACACTGCAGTCCAATGAATGGTAAGCCACATTAATTTGTTATGTTATTATTAATAGCGTTTTATGGTTTTTTGCAAAGCTGTATTTTGACATAAGAAACTTCATAAAGGAAATTAAGCATGCTGCCTTTTAACATGACAGCAAGTGGGGGGAAAGAGGACATAAAATCATTCACATAATCTGTAGCAGTACCAGTTATGAGGCAGTACCAGTGTTGAATAATATTCATCCTGTTCAAACCATGCCTGAGTAAAGGAACATCAGTAATGGATTACTCATTTTACTCAAATAAGGACACTTTTTATCATCTCTCAAAACATTGCGATTTGAAGAGCCTAAAATATATAGTACTGTCTGTACTAATATCTATAGTATAGATGTATACAAAATATGCTTAAGGGTTAAAGAAATACTCTGCCTTTTTTATGTATGTGTCGGTGGTAACTGTTGGTTGTCTTTGTTTCCTTAATATGTAGGAGGTGCATCTTATGAGAGAAGTAAAATTTTTTTTAAATGTTATGTGGCTGGTGAAAACTAGGAAAACAGAAACTTCTCACTTTTGAACTACAGTAAAAAAATAAACATGCTATATATTTACCTCAGTTATATCAACTGAATGCACTCTTCAGAGAAAACAAATATGACATGCGGCTTTCTAAACTATGTCTGTTAAACAGATGCTCGAGGATGGAACGGCATTGTCCTTCCAGATGGAATGGAATTGTTATAGGACTATTGAGAAATGGACAGGCTGATGTAAAACACTGACACATGCCAGAACTGAGCCTTCGTTATACCCTTCAGACCATATGATAGTATGCTGAATAAGTATTCCGTGTACTTTAGTATCTCTCTCGGCTATAGAGGCATTTCTGCATTTTTTTTTTAGAAATAGGTAGTAAAGCTGTACGTTTGCTTTTTAGGGTCTTCAGACATAACATAATTGCCTTTTTTGCCTCAAATGTGTTTATAGTTTCATTTATGTTATAGTGGGTATCTGTATTAGCCAGAACTGTTCAACAGCATTTTATTGTACTGGTGTGACACGAGAGAAACAGCTAAAATGGACTGAAAACAGTTTGCCTTTGTCTATGCTACAAAATAGTTTGTCCTTTGGTGAAACTAACCAGCTGTGTGTTGCTTGTGTGAACACTGATTTGTCATAACTCATTTAATTTACAGTGCAGCTGTTCATTGCTGAAGTGATTTGTTGTAAGGATTCCTTTGATGGTAGTGTTAAGCCTGTCATAGTTGCTTATGAAAGTGTAACATGAGCGTGATGAAAGAAGTCATAGTACTAAAATCAAAGACCAAAGTATGCTCTGAAACACTGTAAAAACACAGTGCCTGTTGCATGATCAAGAGCAAATGTTATTCAGAGGAGTCAGAGGCTTGAAAATACTGGTACAGTGCCCCCTCCCGACAAAACATTGTTTTCGGTAGGTGCACTGCTCCAATTTGCCTCCCCCACCCCACTGTGCACACACAAATAAAGCGATGACAACATGAAATTTGCATAACCACTCAGTTAGTAATGGTGAAATGAAACAAAAGAAGTAAAACTGAAAACCTTTGAGCTGTCTTAAACATGAACCGCGCATGTTCAGACCTACTTCATAGACTCTTATGCACTAAATGTTGTCTGTGGAAGTGAATCTTTCATGCTGTGTCATGAAGTGGAAGAATTTTCTGTGTGTGAAGGAAAACCAACAGTAAGTTATTAATAAATATGATCAAGTATTGTTTTTAGCTGAGGAAGGAAAGCTATGTAAAACTGACAGAAAGTTGTATATGAGAAGATATGAAAGGAGGGGGGAAAGTAAAGAAAAAATCCAGAAGGGGCTGTGCTGCTTGGGGAAGTGTGAAGGAGTGCTTGGTTCACCAGCTTGCTTCCCAGCAGGAGTATCTCTTATACTTATCTGCTTGAGTAGGTTTTACCAGGTGCTGCCATTTCTTCCATCATCCTAAAGACATGCCATGTGATAAAATGATCTTCCATATTGGCCATTGGCTTATGCCTGCTGCTTGGTCAGGAGTGGCAGCAGTTACTCCATGATCCTCAATATGATAAAGCATCATTGCATGGATAAATGCTACATCTCAAAATGTGGTTTCTTATGTATAAAAAGAAGTCTGTGGTACCGGCTGCAAGATGCTAGGGGTTTAAGTATAACCTAGGAGTATTTATGCATTTCTGAATTACATTTAGTGTGTTTATTTTTGTCACAATATAAGATCTTTTGTAAGAAGTTCAGTGTCTTCTCAAGTAATTTTCTTGTGTGTGTTTTCTGCAGTGGACTGATAGGTATATTTAGTCTTTCACTCCAGGCTTACCAGACAGATTATTTCTGTGAACAAACAGATACCCTCTAAATAAATTTGGTTTTGTTAGCTGGATGAACATGTGAGGCAAAGTTTGACTGTTTTTAGGAGTAACCCAAGAAAGAACGAACGGAAAGAGTAATCTTAAAAAAAAAAGCAACTCAACAGGATTATTGCATTACAAATCTTGATCACTCCTTGCGGCCCACACTTTCACTGTTTGTGATTTAAAGTGGAATTTACTTAGAACTGCTTCATGACGTGTGGTGCAGTGTGAAGCCATTATTCTTATCATAAGTCCTCTATAGAGATGTATATTTGCAGCATTTAAGGGCAATATGTTAAAATGCAAAAGTTGCTGCTGTGGAGTATGGTAATGGAGCCTTCACCATACCCAGAAATCACTCAGGTTTAGTCAGCAGCTTGGGCTCTGAAGAAGATGACTAAGGTGGGATGGAATTCAGTGGCTGAGGTTGGCTTGTACATACCAAGGAGAGGGGAATCATCCAGTTCATCAGCAGGAGTGCCACCTAGGTGAAAACCCAGTACTGTGCTCCACTGCACATGTTTTTTGTGTTTTCCTTTGGCAGTTTCTGATATCAGGAGTGGAGACAAATAAGTGGAACAGTTGGAGATATCACTGGTTGCTCAGTAGACGGTCAAATAGAAAATTATTATATATACATTTGCGTGTGTTTGTATGGATCTGGCTAAAAGATTGATGCTTTAAAAAGTAAGGGGCGTGGCTAAGATGCCAAGCAGCTAGCCGCTCTAAATTTTGCTTTCCCTTTCTTCAGTTATTTGGATAGGAAATTATAGATTTATATTTAAAAAAATAAATCTATAACTATTTCTAGTGATTGAATGTTATAATTTTTTTTAAATCCAGGAGAAAAAGTTAAGTTTTTCAGTTTCTTTTTAGTATTAATCCTGTCAGAAGTTCTTCAACAAGCTGATACAGCCATGAGTAACTCAAAAACTTCTCAACCGGAGAGTGTGATGAAAAAAGATGTGATGTTACAATCTATTATTACAAACATCCAGGATCTTTCAATCAAAATGGACAAATTGGAACGTAAAATAGATAATATAAAACAGAACAGTAAGAAACAACTGGACTTGCTTAATGAGGTAATTAAGAAACCTTCTGATCACATTACTTCTATAGAAGATGCTGTGAATGATATGGAAGGCAGACTTACTGAAAATGTAAGTCGTGCTGAATTTTTATTGAAACCAAACACTTTGCTTTTTGAGAAGATAGTGGACTTGAAAAGCAGATCAAGGAAGAATAATATAAGAATTTATGGAGTGCCTGAAAAAAGAGGAGGGAAATAACAGGATACAGTTTTTGAATAACTGGTTACCAAAGACTTCTTTCATTTGGGATTGAAAGAGCGCATACATCTCTATTAAAAACCTCATTGGTAAATACCGCATCCGCTCCCAGATCCTTAACACTTCGATTCCTTTCTGACAAAGACTTGGTGTTAAGAACAGCTTGATCAAATCTTCCTGTTAAAATAAATGGGGAGATCATTCGTGTTGACAATGATTACACTTCTTCAGTGAACTCCAGAAAAAAAGAATGTGTCCCCTTAATAAAATCCTTTAAAAAATTAAACATCGAAGCGCAAGTTTTTACTTCCTGCTAGAATTGAAATCTCCCTCTCCAAAGGGGACAAAATATTTAACACTGTCTATGAAGCCCTAGACATTATACAGAAGAAGAATGTAACTGGTTCAGAAGACATGGATTGATCAGCACCAAGTTTAAAAAGATATGCTACAAGGAATGGTTGGTCTATTAAGAAAGGAACAAATAAGTTTAAAGAGAAGTGAGAAAATATAACTAAGATTTTTTTATTAAATGCAGTATTTAAATGTTGTGTACTTCTACATGTTTAAAGATAGACATAAAATAAGGTAATCCCATTTCATTTTTTTCTTTGTTTTTTTTTTTATTCTTTTTCATTTCTTTATTTTTCTTTTATAATTATTAGTATAATCCCTGCGGTGGTGATGCTGCGGTAGCGTTGTCGCCTCGCAGTAAGACGCTGTCCGGTTCGATTCTCAGCTACAGCGTCTTCTGCGTGGAGACATGCGTGAATGGGCGTACCTTATTTGAAGGTTGTGCATCAAGCCTGGCAAGCCGGCATGTAAAAATCAACTGCCAATCATTAGTGGACCGGAGTTCCGCTGTGGCGACCCCTAACCAGGAAAAGCCAAAAGACACAAACAAACAAAGTATAATCCATGTATTAGATAGAAGTTCATAAGTGTAAGCAGTTTAAACAAATATGATTTAATTTTAACATACCTTAGAGGGGAAAAATGAAGCAAAAACAACATCTTTCTGGTTGATGAATGTATATATTTGTGTGTGTGAGATAAGGTTGGACGGTGTATGCTGGCTTCTGATGGGAAAGTGAATGTGTGGATCTGTATGTTTTTATGCATCTTTGAAATGTATTTTTTTAATATACTTTTTGTCACTGATATTTTTTGTACTGGGGTGGCATTAGTGGTTAAACTATCTTTAACAATGTGAAAAGAAGATGGATATCTTTGTATTGGTATAAATGGCAAATAGTTAACTGTGACTGAAATACCCATTAATGGAGTAACAGCAGTTGGTCAGAAATGGTATTGAGCCCTTCTTCAATTTTAAATATTGGTTTGGACACTTTCCCACGCAATTGTATTGTGGAGTTTTGTCTCAAAATATAATAAGTGTTGCAAGCTCCTTTTCAATTCTGTAATGCTTTGCAGAGACACTTCATTGAGAATTGGAGATTCAGGAAGTCAGATGTGACTTTCAAACTTAAATATGATGCTTAGAATGTTGCAGTGATAACAGGAAAAGGTCTAAGAGTCCTCAATTAAGTGTTTATCGGATGATGCATTTTGGATTTAAAGAAACAACGTTACCACTCAGTTAAAGTTAGGTCAGTAATCATATCATTTCAGTTGTAACATAAATGGCATAATTGTGATGAGATTAATATGAATCATCAAAGCCGACCATCTTGCACATAATTTCTTTTATATCACAAATTTTTTTTTTTTAATTTGTGAGGAAATATGCAATATTTTGTAACACTGATGGTGCACCTTTAAGATGCAAACTTAAATTATAATCTCTGAGTTATGTTTTAGAAAACTCTCTCTGCTCATTGTACACTGACATTCCTACAGCGAAAGACAATGTAGACCAAGCTACTCCTAACCAGGATCTGCATGGCTGTCAGTGTTAGCATGTTTAATAGCTCAGATATGTATCATAATTGTGCCATTTATGCCATTTATGTTCCTGCCTTCTCCACTCTTTTCTAGTAATTACTGGAATTTTAAGTTTGAATATCTTTTTCTTTATTTGACTGCTCTAAAATGTTTATATTCAACTTTTGATCATGTATACATTATGTAGTTAGACTCGTAGAGTGTAGTTATGTAAACTAATTTATCTCTTGATATTACTTCTTTTGTATTATATTACTATTTGTCTCTATATGGAGCTTTTCTCCCTGGGCCTCTGCTGAAAATGGAAATATATCCAGTCAGACTAGCCCGGTTAACAAATGTAAAATAAAATAAATAAAATAAATAATCCTTAACAATTAACACTGTGTAACCATTTATAATGTGCATTTTCTGTTTCCTGTTTAAGTAAATCTCATCCATTCTGTCATATAGACATACACAGTTCATTTCTAATATAATACATTTCATCTTTTTAAATCGCAAAATGCTTAAACTAGTATGTCACTAGAAGACTTTAGCAGAAAGAATGTATATTATTACAAGTAATGTTTATTGCTTTTTTTTCCTTTTACATTGCTATGGATTTTTTTATTGTTAGAAAATATCCTATTTGGGACAACTCTAATGATAGCTTTGCTGAACATGTTTTTTTTTCCCCCTTCTTCGGAGTAGGCAGGAAAGACCATTAAGAAATGTGGCAGCAGTAAATGCCAATCATAGATGATTAAAATGAGTATTCAGAAATTATAGCATTGGACCCCTGCATCTGTTCTGCCTGCCAATGTTGAGGAGTTTTTTTTTTTTTTTTTTGCTAGCCCATTGAGTAATGGTTGAAGCTATGTGATCAGTAAGATGAGGAAGTGTGAATCAGTGAGTAAACAAATGTGCTCAGCTCTTGTCCATTGTTGCCAAAATGTTATGCTAGACCAGATCTGTAGGGGGGAAAAATGGACTTAGTTTCCTATTTAAATCCACTGTTTTGTGCTCCTGCCTCTCATTTAATAGTAGTAGTTTTATAGCAATCAGTCTGTTAATTAGATTGCTTACAAAATCAAAACACTTAACTATGCAAAGTATTCTATACATAACAACATTGCTATTTTTAGTTTCTGTGTGGCATTAGTAGATGCAGCATTGCATTTATGGATATATTTTCTAAATGCACACTTCTTTTGTGTTTAGCCAAAAATTAGATAAAGGAGAGGGAAGGGGGAGAGGCAAGAACATAAATTGTAGTTAGGTAAAATAAAATTATTAAAGTAAATAAAAGATTTAAATATAGTTACAGGTTTATTGTGGTGGTGTTGCTGGCAGAATATGTACATAAACTGTAGTAAATCAAAATGCCTACACATTACAGTAGTGTTTAAGTGTCATTGAAATATTTGCCTAAACCAACTCATAGTGGAAAATGTCTGCTTTATCTTATATTTTTCCCACTTATTTTTGGTTGGGCAAAAATATATGCATACTTGCAGACATGAAGTACATGCTTACTTTAGGGAGCCATAGGCTTAATATATACTTAGAAAGCTTTTGCATCGGATCCAGGTCTGTATAGAAGCAACCTTTAGATTGTTGCTGCTTAGATAAAATTAGAGGGAAATATTTTAAAATTGATATTTCTTTTTGTTACTTTTTGTTTCTGATGGAGATCATAATTGTAAAGTTGTGGCATATGTATTTAACAACCAGGCTCATTATGTATTGACAACATTACGATGTATGGTGCTTTGTGTTTGATTATAACAGGGTTAAATTGTTTGTAGTTTATATGAATGTATATGTTTTATATCTGTGTGTGTGTGTGTGTGTGTGTGTGTGTGTGTGTGTGTAAGGTATGGTGAGGTAGATTATTGTTTACATACCTGATCTTAACTATACACTTTACTCATATTTATATTAATATGAATAGTTAAGTCTGGAAATAAAAAAGTTGACATTACCTAAATTGTTATAGAAATGAGTTAACTGATTTCATAATAATTTTTTGTTATTGGTATTATTCATTACGGCAATAGCAAATGCAAAATTTATGGGGGGGTGAAATGTGAATAGATGGTGATTTGAACGAGAATCTCATCAACCAGGAACATATTGTTCCAATGGTTGTAAATGTAAATAGCAGTTTATTCAAAAGGTTAATAGTTAAATATATTGTTTTGTCCATAACAAAATGTGTTATAATTAATTACAATCTGTTATATGTAAAACCATATTATAGTTTTCATATTTATTTTTTTAGATGTTGATGTAAGTGTTTATCATTAAATGTCAATGACCTTAATAATAATATAAAAATAACTAGTTTACTCAAATTTATCAAAATGACTAAAGCACATATAGTCTTCTTACAAGAGACACATTTGTTAAAAAAGGTTAAGCTAAAATGTCATTTAAAGATTATTCAGTCTTGGCAGATTCATGTTAGAGATTTAAAAGGAAAAGCACTCTTATATTCTGGAAAAAGTCTCATACTATGTCTAAAATTCTAGAGACTTATTCTGATAAAATGGAATGTTGAGTTTGGTTGTGTTAGAAATTAATAAGAAATGTTATAACTTAAAGTATATTGGATACCTGGAATTGGAACTAAAATAATTGAGAAATACTTAGATACAATAACATTATATGTAAAGGGTGAAATTATCTTGTTTGGAGATTTTAATTGTATATTATCAGATAAAGATAATTCTAAGAGTAAAAAACATAAGGTAACAGCCTCATCCAAAAAAATGAACCATTTCATAAACATAATGAATTTAAGATATATATATGACTTAAAACTGACAAATTCCCTTAGCTATACTCATTATTCATTCAGATTTGGAACCCAAACAAATATAGATAATGTTTTTATTTCCAATAATTTATACTCTTAAGATTGATGAAGTTTTAATGACTTTGTTTCCATTATCTGATCATAATGTGATAACTTTCACTTTTAATATAAAAAATGATGATCTGATGTTTTGGCAGAAAATTCCAGCCTATATTATAAAGATTAAGGGATTTCACGGATGTTTTTAAAGTATTTTTTGGAGTTCAGTAATAATGGGGAAGTTTCAGATATTAGATTATGGGATGCATTAAAATCTTACCTTTATAGTAGAATTAAGAGTTGGTATGTTTTAAAGAGAAAGAAGTGGGATATAGAATTGATTGATTTACAAGCTAAAGTTGATAAATTAAAACTATATCTAAAACCTATTTATAAAATCACAAATTCTGAATTGGCTGCATTAAATCAGAAATATTTAGAATTTTAACTCCTAAAGCCTTGATTACATTTGGAAGAACTTAGTTAGTCATATTCCATTAACCCTAAAAACTTACATATATTGACCATTAGATCTAAAAAAACTAAACAATATGAATCTTTTCAGTGAAATTAATTATACAGTGAATAACATTTCTGAAGAAGTAACTGATTTAAAGGACATACTTGAAGTCTTTTAAATCCATTATAAATCTATTAATGATAAAAAAAAACTCATTTTAGAAAATGACAAACAGATACATTTTTAAAATAATAACATTAAAAATAAATTAACAAAACAGCAAGTTATGATTTTAGACAAATCAATATATTTTAAAGAACTAAAAGGGCAAACCATAAACTTAATAATAAGGCCTCTGGACTGGATGTTATCATTTCAGAATTATATAAAATAATTCCATACAGTACATTACAGATTTTATTAAAGCATTCTGGGAGATAAAAAATGAAATAAATATACCTCCCTCATGGAAATTTTATTTGATTTCATCTATTCTGAAACAAGGAAAAGATTCCGAGTTATGCTCTTCTTATTGTCCCGTTTCTCTTTTAAACATTGATGCCAAAATATTAATATCCATGTTAGCTAAAAGACTAAATAACATAATGCCAAATTTAATTGAAAATGATCAAACAGGATTTATACTAAATAGAAAAGTACAATATAATGTTATTAGACTATCGACTTTGATTGATATTGCAAATAAAAATAACTTTCCGTCATAAGCTTAGACATAGATAAAGCCTTTGATTCTGTCAGCTGGTCATACTTGTACATATAAAATACTTAAAGGATATAACTTCTGTTTGGACTTTGAGTTAATAATGAAGTTATATAATAATACTTTTTCTTATGTTAAAATCAGTTCCTGTTTATCTTCATTATTTCAAATAATAAAGAGATTGGAACACGGTTGCCCCTTATCACCCTTATTATTTGCATTGTCAATTGAACCATTTGCTACTTTTATAAGAAATATAAAAATACTTTTTGTTAAACGATTCTTATTGTTCAAAAATCCAGTTATTTGCAGACAACATGTTATTAACAAGTGGGGGCATAGAATCTTCACTTCAGTATATTCTGAATCAATTAAACTCTTTGAAAGGATCTCTGGCCTTAGTTTTAATCAAGAAAAAATGGGAACATTATTAATAAATAAAAAATAAATATTTCAAAGATTATAATAAGTTTAGGTTGGAAAATAAGCAACTTCATTATTTATGCATCATTATAAAACCTACGTGGAAGGATATTGTAAACTCATATTATTTAGTTTTAATACATACAATATCAAAATTACCTGATAGTTGGAATAAAATGTTTTTTTTACTATAGAAGATAGGCTTTCATTGATAAAAATTATTTTACCAAAAATGTTATACTATATACAGTCCTTGATCTTGGTTCCACCAAAAAAGTTTTTAAGCATTTAAATGAAATTTTAGTTAAGTTCCTTTGGTATCCTCAAAAACCTAAGATAGCTTTTGATTAGCATGTGAGAAGTTGGGATGATAATGGAATTGGATTACCTAATATTGCATTGTATGTAAAATCCACTGTTATCATTATAGTAAGTCAGTGGCTAAATGCCTCTTAAACTTCAGATTGGAAAAGCATACATTAAATAAGTATAATATCAAACAGTGATTATGAAACAAATGTAAGTTCTTCTTTGGGCATTAATAAAATGTATTGGGTTCTAAGAGATTTTTGTTTAAATGTCAGAAAATTTCCCTCTTTTACTTCTGGTGTTAACCATATTTTCATTGTATTTAGGAAAGTGATGGATAATAATTATTTGGTTAAACAGTTTATTATTCCTGATGTTTCCTATAGCCTATACAGCAAATTGTTTGGAATCTTTTAATTTGAGTAAAATGTTAATCCTTTAAGGAAATAATTTAAAATTCTGGCACCAAATTTTAGATGGTAATAAAATACCTATGGCCAATGATCTTTTAGCCAGATACAGTGTTACTAAAGATAACTGGTTAACTATACACATTTTCAGAGAATTTATAAATAAAACAAAAATGGTACTAAACATAAATACAAATTCCTTGCCAAAGATTGTAGATTTTTTTTTCTGTATCAATTCTGTTGAGACAAAAAAATAAGTCTTATATGTCCATAGTATGTACGATTTTAAGGGCTGATTTTTATCGTTTGATTCATCCTTTTGGGAATACGTTAATAATGAAACATTTTCAACAAATAAAAAAAAATATATATATATATATATATATATATATATATATATATATATATATTTGAAATCTGCTAATAACACCACAGCTTTACCTTTTTGGAATATTTTTTTACATGGAAGTATCTGCATAGAAGTTTTTTTAACACCCCACAACATTGCATTGATATATAAGAAAAAGAAGTAAAATGTTGCAGATGTGGTGAGACCCTAGATGTTAATTGAATACACATGATTATTGAATGTAAAATGGTATTGCAATTTTGAAAATATTTCAGAAACTTTGTCAAGGCTTCATGGACTGATAATTGTAATATTACTGATTTGTTAATTTTATTCAATGTTCCGATTCCAGGTTTGATTCCAAAAACGCAAGTGCCTCTCCTTTGGTCAATTTTGGCCATTGCTAGAAAAGTGAATACAATGAATTGGAAAAGTGAAAACACTCTTTCATTTGGTAATTTTGTATGTTTAGCTAAAAATTTGTCTAATAAAGAATTGCAAACTATTTATAATAAAACACCAAATATAATACATGAATGTATAGCTTGGCAAAAGCGACAAGACTTGGAAAAATATTATGGTTTTTGTAAATTTTGTGATGGATGACTGTATATACTTTATTTATTTATTTATTGTGGTTTGTTCATTTGTATTTCAACTCTTTTGGTTGTTAACTCATTCCCTCCAATACAGCTCTTTTGAGTATGTACCTTTAACTCTCAGTGGGTGTGATTTGAGTTATCACCTTACAGTTTAAATATTCATTGACAGAGGTCAGATGTCAGTACAATTGTTTGCCGTCATGTATGTTTCAGGATAAACTATTCTGTTACCTTTTATATAGCATGGTTTTGGAACTATTAATGAAAATATGAACAAGCAATATTTGATGCCTAGAGGCTCAGTAGGAGGTAACTGCAGAAACGCCTGGAGGCGCATTCAGCTGTAATGACTTTAATCAAATAAGTCTTAAAAAAAAAAAAAAAAAAAAAGTAACATGAAAAAAGTTGATCAAGAAAGATCAGAAAAAAAACAGCTACCACACTCAGTGCATTCTCTGAGACACAGTCTTGTAGCTATAAAAAATGTTTTTACAGGGGGACAAACCGCCTACATCTTTCGTGTGGGGAGCAGCACCCCCATACCCATACTTAAATATACCAACTGTGAGATCATACAATACCAGGGAAGAGACATATTTCCTAATTCCAGTATTATTGCAGCCTCACGCCATTGTTAATCAACTTTTCTGTCTGCCAAACTGGGCAGGCAGGAAAGCTGTCGACAATACTAGCAGTCGACCAAGTTAAGGGGAACCAATATAGATATATATATATATATATATATATATATATATATATATATATATATATATATATATATATATATGGGTTCTATCATTGTATGCATTTGTCGATAGGTGGAAGTGCAGTGTTTTAAGGTCAAACATTCAGTTTATCAAACTGATGTTTTATTGTGTATGTTTCATCAAAACAGGTAAGTGGGATGGTGTATTATTTTATTTATTTTTATTTATTTTATTTTATTTTACATTTGTTAACCGGGCTAGTCTAACTGGATATATTTCCATTTTCAGTAGAGGCCCGGGGAGAAAAGCTCCGGCAATTATAGAAATTACAACATTAAAAATTAAAAATTTAAAATTTAAAGAATTAAAAGTAGAAATTTACAGAAAAGGTTTTAATAAAAATACAACAAGGACTTGTGCTTAGAGATAGAAAGTATGCTGTACAACCAGTATTAATAAGATAGAAAAATAAGTTAGTTAATTAAGAGTAATTAATCTACTAGAGAGAGTTTATTGGTATATAAATTTGAGAGTATCAGTTAGTCTATCTTACTAGGAATTAGTATGTAACAAAAGTATTAGGAGTGTTAGTAATTTAAGTGAGAAAAGTAGGATTTCGAAATTTAGGGAGCTATACTTGGTAAAGGGAAATGGTTAGTCAGGCTTGCTACAGGGGCATAACCAGTGTGTTTGGAGGTGTTTTTTGAGGTTATGTTTAAAGAAAGGCAAGGAAGAAAGTAATGTTAGTTCGTTGGGCAGTAGGTTCCAGTGTTTTCCCACTGTGTTACAAAAAAGAGAGTCTCCGGCCAGGTTATTAGACTTGCTTATGCAAGCAAGCAGTTTCTTAGAGGAGCGCAAGGAATTCAGATTTTTGTAAGGCTGGATGAGATTGGAAAGAATAAGAGTACTGCTGGGTTGGTAGAAAATCTTGTGGGCAATGGTGAGCTGGAGTAGTATCAGTTGGTTTTGAAGTTCAGGCCAGCCTAGTTGCCTTAGATTCAGACAGTGGTGAGTTCTAAAGGTGTTGCCAGTGGCAAATCTGGCAATGGAATTATAGGAATTTGCTAGCTTGGTAATATTATTTTTCTTTAGGTTAGTATATATGGGTGAAGCGTACAGAAGTGAAGAGATTGAGTGAGTGAGCAATTGTGGTTCTGGCTATAGGAGTTAGGAAAGGTTTGATCTTATATAAGGAGCCTATTTTTCTGTTGACAGTTTTAATAGTATTATTTATGTGGCAATCAAAAGTCAGGTTATTGTCAATAGTTATTCCTAGCAGTTTAGTGGTTGTGTCAGGGAGTATAATAGTACCATTATTGGAAATAACAGAGAAGTTTATGTGGGCAGATTTGTTAGTGGGTGTAAAGAGAAGGAGCTTAGTTTTTTTAGCATTGAGAAGGAGGCATCTATTTGTAAACCATGTTTCTACTATGTTAAATACTTTCTGGGTTAGAGAATGTAGTTCTGAGGGGGAGTTTGCTGTGCATACTAGTGTAGAATCATCTGCGTATTGTATGTAGGTGGCTTGGGGGATTGCTGTGTGGAGTTCATTGATAAATAGTGAAAAGAGAAGTGGTCCTAGAATAGAGCCTTGAGGGACTCCGAGGGTAACTGGCTGAAGGGATGATATGTTGTTTTGCCAGAGAACTGCTTGTTGCCTATTGCTCATATAAGACCTAAACCATTTAATAGTCTGACGGTCAAAGGAGAGGGACTTTAAAATGTTGATGAGAAGGGCATGGTTGACCATGTCAAAAGCTTTTGAGAGGTCGATAAAGAGAGCAGATGAGAGGTTATTGTTGTTGCGGTTTCTATTGATGGTATCTATAAAAGATAGCAGGGCAGTTGTGGTACTGTGTGATGGCCTAAAGCCATGTTGACAGTTAGCTAGAATGTTGTGTTGAGATAAATGATGTAGTAGTTGTTGGTGCATGCATTTTTCCATTATTTTGGCTAAAGGAGATAATAGAGCTATAGGTCTGTAATTAGAGTAATCATTTGAATTCCCATCTTTATGTAGGGGAATAATATGGGAGATTTTCCAAATGTCTGGAATGATTCCTTCTGTAAAGGTTCTGTTGATGAGGATGGATACAGGGTATGCAATTACCTTAGCTGCTTTTTGCAAGTATTCTGATGGTATTTGGTCAGCAGAAGGTGTGCAGGGCTTAAGTTTCTGGATGAGTTTACAGATGAGAGTAGTCGAGATAGGTTGCAGTTTAAATGTTGGTAGTGGAGGTAATGTTGTGGCGTGAAGGCTTGAGTTGTCTGGGATTAGCTGACTGGCTAGTGTTTGTATGGTCTCTGTGAAGAAAGTATTAAATGTATTGGCTGTTTGTAGGGGGTATTAGGATCAGCCTCAAGAGGGTAGGTGTATGAGAGTGTCCAGGGACAGGAGTTTGTTTATGCTAGACCAAAATTTTTGGGGATTGTTTTGATGGTTTTGTTGTAGTTTACAGTAATAGTTCTTTTTATCTGTAAGTATTGCCTTTTTTGTATTATTTCTTAGTTGCCTAAAATTTTGTTGATCAGAGATAGTTTTGTTAGCCCTCCATTTAGCCCAAGATTTGTTCCTTAGTAGAATTTTTTGCCTGGTTTCTTTGGAAAGCCAGGGGGCTGGTTTGGATTTAATTCGGATTGACCGTTTAGGTGCATGTTTATCAAGAATGGATAAAAAAGTAGAGTTTAGATATTTTATAGCCTCTTCAAGTGGTAGAGATTTTAAAGGGGTACCAGTTGCAGGCACTAAGTTCATTTTGGAATGATTCTGGGCAAAAGTGTTTATTGGACCGCACAATCCTAAAAGTGGGGGGTTTAGGCAGGTCATGTTTTTGTCTTATGATGTAGGTCAACATATGATCACTTAAATCGTCTGGGAGAGTGCCTACCTTATAAGCTTGCTCCTGTCTATTTATTAGTATCCAGTCTAAGGTAGTCTCTTTTTTGTTTGGTTTATTAATTCTGGTCGTGGAGGTGATAGTTTGATTAAAGCCATGCAGGTTAATGTGAGAAGTGTGTGTGTATGTGTGTTTACAAAGGTGTGTGGGTTAGGGTTAGATGACTGTGTATGATCATGAGTGTTTAGGGTTAGGGTTTGGGCCTCCCTGCACCTAACCCTATTCTGCATCTAAATTAAAAAAAAAAATCCCATAACACTACAGCTATTCAGACAAATTTGAGCTGTATGTGGTCATGTTTTGGGTAGTGCATATGAAAAGGAAACATGCTTCCTTTTTGTGATGTAGTGTGTGTCAATGTGGTGCATTAGTGATGTAATAATTGGTCTATGTGGTTTGGATGCTGTTTTATGCTTGACCAAGAAACATGTTGACCAGTCATTATGGGTCCCGGACAGTTTGCCGAACGGATGTTTCTCCGAAACTGAAATGGCCGGGCATACTTGTGCGAAAGTGCATTTTGCAGAAAAAACACTTTCATGCAAAAAAGGCACTTTCATGCAAGTATGCTAACAGGTAAGGGGAATCGTGGGGGAATGGCTGTTGCTGAAATCGTAGTACAGTGGGGATATGAGAATATTCCCTTTTCCCCACTGTTGTGCAATCTTGGAGTAAGAATATATAAGGGGGTGTGGGGGGCACAGGGGGGGCTTGCTCCCCTGCGTAAACATTTGTTTTGTGTTTTTGCGTGTTTGTTTTGGGTTTTTTTTGTAGTGTTTCTGAGGGACTTTAGCGAAAGTGCTTTTTCGGCAAAAGGCACTTTCGCTAAAGTGGATTTGTTTATTTGGTTTCGGACAATTGAACTTGTGTTCAATCGCCCTGGACCCATATATAGATATATATATATATATATATATATATATATATATATATGGATCACCTTTAAATCCTCGAAATCGCGTTTCGCAGACACACTAATAACCGACACCAAAAGACCGACAACAAAAAACGCCGACAACGCAAAACACCGAAAACCATTACAGCAACACACTACACGTAAACAACACAGTACACTACATAACATATGCACTATCCCTAACCCAAACCCTAACCCTAAGGTCCGACACTACCGCACACTTACCCTACCTGCACCCTAACCCTAACTCACTTACCCACCCGTAACCCCAAGATCCGACACTACCGCACACTTACCCTACCTGCATCCTAACCCTAACTCACTTACCCACCCGTAACCCCAAGATCCGACACTACCGCACACTTACCCTACCTGCACCCTAACCCTAACTCACTTAACCCACCCCTAAACCCACAGTCCCTCACTATCGCACACACACCCTACCTGCAACCTAACTCACTTAACCCAACCCTAAACCCACAGTCCCTCACTATCGCACACTTACCTGTCCGCTCCCTAACACTAAATCCCTCACTCGATCGCACACTTACCGAGTCCGTCGGGTTCTCACCTTGTCGGTCATCTGCGTTGTCGGTGTTTTCGTCCCGTCGGATTCCGTGTCGGCGGAACGCGTTGTCGGGCATATAAAGGTGACCCATATATATATATATATATATATATATATATATATATATATATATATATATATATACATACATACACACACACACACACACACACACACACACACACACACACAGTGGATAAAAAAATTACACACCCCTGTTAAAATGCCAGACCTTTGTGATGTAAAAAAATGAGACCACGATAAATAATTTCAAAACTTTTCCCACATTTAATGTCACCTATAACCTGTCCAATTCAATTGAAAAACAAACAAATCTTTTTGGGGAAAAAATAGAAAATGCACAATACACTGGTTGCATAAGTGTGCACACCCTTAAACTAATGCGTTGTGTGTGCACACCCTTAAACTAATACTTTGTTTTAGCACCATTTGATTTAATTACAGCATTCAGTCTTCTTCAGTAGGAGTCTGTCAGCATGGCACATCTTGACTTGACAATATTTGCCCACTCTTCCTTGCAAAAGCACTCCAAATCTGTCAGACTGTGAGGGCAACTCTTGTGTACAGACCTCTTCAGGTAACCCCACAGATTTTCTATTGGATTTAGGTCTGGGCTGTGGCTGGGTTATTCCAAAACTTTAATTTTCTTCTGGTGAAGCCATTCTTTTGTTGATTTGGAAGTATGCTTGGGATCATTGTCATGTTGAAAGGTGAAATTCCTCTTCATCTTCAGCTTTCTAGCAGACGCCTGAAGGTTTTGGACCAAAACTGATTGATATTTGTAACTGTTCATAATTCCCTCCACCTTGACTAAAGTCCCAGTTCCAGCTTTAGAAAAGCAACCCCAAAGCATGATACTGCTACCACCATGCTTCACCGTGGGGGTGTGTTCTTTTGGTGATGTGAAGTGTTGTTTTTGCACCAAACGTACCTTTTGTAATTGCGGCCAAAAAGTTCAACCTTGATCTCATCAGACCATAACACATTTTCCCACATGCTTTTGGGAGACTTGATGTATTGTTTTGCAAATTTTAGCCAGGTCTGGATGTTTTTCTGTGTAAGAAAAGGCTTCCGTCTTGCAATCCTACCCCATAGTCCAGACATATGGAGAATACAGGAGATTGTTGCCTCATGTAGTACACAAGCAGTACTTGCCAGAAATGCTTGCAGCTCCTTCAGTGTTGCTGTAGGTCTCTTGGCAGCCTCCTGACCAGTTTTCATCTTGTCTTTTCATCAGTTTTGGAGGGACGTCCAGTTCTTGCAGCATCACTGTTGTCCCATATTTTCATCACTTTTTGATGACTGTCTTCACTGTGTTCTGTGGTATATCCAATGCTGTGGAAATTTTCCCTTAGTAGCACTTGCATGATTCCCTTAGTAGCACTTGTGTGATAACCTAGTAGTACTCCTCTTAGACCTTCCACCCTTGACCCCCTTAACTCTCTCTGGCCTCTCTCCCTTGGATTTTGACAACTATGGATGGACAATTTTCTACGGTTTCTCCTGCCAGTCTGGTTGATATGGACATCCTGAGACAGTGTAGCAACTGCCTCATGTACATGAACAACCTGATGCTACTACCAACTAGGAACACAATCTGTGAGAGATGCAGTTACATTAAGAACCTAGAGTTTATGCTCTCTCCCTCACAAACCAGTATATCTGGCACTGAGAAGGTTGTCAACACAAACACCACACCTCAGACTCCACCCACACCTACACAACTCATGCCCACCCACATATGCGGAGGTCCTCAACAAAAACATACCCAAATAAAAGAGACCCCAGAGGCAAAAACACACTCAAACTCCATTGCCTACTAAACCACACACCGCACATAGTCTACACACCTGTGTCTCACAGCCGCTAAGGCCTAAACAAACACCCAGCATATTAGTCATAGGAGACTTTATTGTGAGACACACAGATGTGCCCCTCACCAGGCTGGATAGGGAGAAAATCACGGTTAGTTTGTTAGGTGCCAGAATCCGCCATATCACCCATGTACTCAAGTCTGTCAATAACAGTTACTGTTATGACGCTGTCATAGTCCATGTTGTCGTGAATGCCTTCAGATGTACCTCCCTGGACTATATGAAGAGAGACATGACTGAGCTTGCTGAATGTGTGTCCTAGGCAGGTATGTTCCTAGCCTTAAGCAGCATTCTATCGTCATTCTGAATAATGCCTCAATACGAACAGAAAATAATTTGGCTTAGTTTCTGGTGTCATTCCAAGGGGATCCAGTACCTGACAGTCTGGGAAGACATGATCAATAGACCATGATGGTTTGCCAGGGATAGCCTGCATCTGTCTCCCTTGGGCTTGAGGCTTCTGGCAAAGGCTCTTGCTTCCCCCTTAGTGCCTTTTTTTAGGCAGTGCCATGAGGTCAAAACTACCAACATGAAAATTTCATCAAAACACAAATTAAAGGTCATGCTGCAAAATGCTATGAATATAAACATGAAACTGCACTCATTGCAAGCATTCTTAACTCTGGAAGAAGCTGACATTTGTGAAGTCACAGAAACCTGGTTCAAAGCTGCAGAGTGTACCCCAGCCATGCCAGGTCACTCATCCTATCATATATTCAGACCCCAAATTGTGGGCAGCAAAGCTAAAGGAGGTGAAGTTGCAATATATATTAAAGATATACACACCTCCGGGCTGGTCAAACAGTATGATGCACAGGAGACAGTCCAGGTGCAGTTAACCATTGACAAGATCCCTATTCAAATCATAGCTAGCTACAGGTCCCCAACTTTGACTCAAGATGCCCACTGCACCTATCTGGAGCTCTTCAAATCTATCAAGATTCAGCCCTTTACCCTGATCCTGTGCGACTTTAACTATCCAACCATAGAATGGAAGAACTACTCATGCCAAAACACAAATGCCCAGAGATTCCTTGATTTCGTCAATGAAAATGCCTTGGACCAGCTGGTCAACACCTCTACAAGAGGTGATATCTCAGACTTGGTATTAACCAACTTGAGGAACTACTGCAGCATCCCTGCAGGGTCATCCTCCCTGGTAAGATCCGACCACAAAGCGATCACTTTCAAAGTCGCCATCTCCCTGACCCCCCCACTCCCACCCCAGCAAGGGTCAAACAAAAAACTTCTCCAAAGTTAATTACAACCTCCTGAAGGAAGGTATAAAGAGCTTCACAGCCCCCTCCCATTCCATAGGGAACTGGTGCATATGTCCAAACCTACACCAAAGTATTATACAAGCATTTGTGTAGCTGCATGGACTCAGGAATATCCGACAGGGCAAAATCCTCCTCCTTAAGGAAGAGTAAACCTGGTGCATATGTCCAAACCTACACCAAAGTATTATACAAGCATTTGTGTAGCTGCATGGACTCAGGAATATCTGACAGGGCAAAATCCTCCTCCTTAAGGAAGAGTAAACCTGTCTGGTGGACATCTGCAATAAATAAACTCTATAATAAAAGGTAACAAATATCTGTCCCAGACCAAGAAGGAACATGTGCTTAATTGGAAGCAGTCTGTCCTTAGCCTGAACAAGCAAATAAGAGCACTAGTGAAATCCTCCAAAGCAAATTTTAAGTCCAGACTGGCCACATCTACTAAAGACAGTCATAAGGCCTTCTTCACATATGTCTGCATTCTTAAATGTAGCACTCAGATCTGCTCAGAACTGGTGGTCAAGGACAACCACATACACAAACATCATAGATATAGCCAACCTTCTGGCAAACAGGTTCAGTGAAAACATCACCCCTCTGTCCCCCCCTTCAGTAAATCAGGACATCCCCAGCACCTGCCCCCCTTATCTCTAGGGAACAAATCATCACTGTCCTCTCAAAGGCAGAAATTACATGGTCCATGGGACCCGATAACATCTCAGGCTGCATCCTACATGAACTCAGCCAGGAACTTGCAGCACCATTAGGCACCCTGTTCAACCAAAACCTGAGTACCGGCTTCATCCCAGGTGAGTGGAGAACAGCCACTGTCATCCCTTTGCACAAAGGTGGAGTGTCCACCAATCCAGGAAACTGTAAAATTGTAGCCCCATCAGCCTAACTAGCCTGATCTGCAAGGCCATGGAATGGATTATCATGGACCTCTTTAACAAGGACATTGGCACCCTGCAAACACTCAATCCCACACAGTTTGGTTTCGTCAAGGGGAGATCATGCTTGTTAAATTTGGTTGACTTTGAGACAGTCACCGAAGCCATGGACGAGGGGAAGACAGTGCACACCCCCTACCCTGACCTGGCCAAAGCCTTGGATACTATTCCCCACTTGGGTATAATAGATAAACTCTCAACTAGGCATC